>NW_007246477.1:109247-252275 GCF_000164805.1 Carlito syrichta
AAACTTGTATTTTCCCAGAAAACAGAGAAATGAGTATACACTGCTGATAGAAATTATATTAAAGCTAGTGTTGGGAGCCGGCCACGGAGGCCCACTGACCCAATATTAGGCTTAGGGATCAGGAAGGGCCATTGACCTGAGACCACTAGGATGTGTTCGGGAGCTATTGACCCCATTTCCTCTCCCTTTCTACTCAGCACTAACCAGATTAAGCTCCTGTGAGCTCAAAACAAAAACTCTGAGACCTGGATGAACACAAGCTAACTTTAGAAGCTCATTGCTCCCATTCTTCCACAAACTGCAGTTTTGGCTTTCACACAACTTATAATTCAAACTTATGTCACATCTAAGAGCCTTAGTATTGGTCACAGGCTTCTGGGTCATGATCTTAGGATTTATTGAAGGTGTAAATTGTAGAATATAGTTTTAGAAGACAGCCATTTTGTTGAAAGAATGCGGCTGGGTTACTTGCAGGTAGCCCACTGTGAACTTTGGACTGGGCCACATTCCAAACATTCTGAGATGGGCCATTTTCGTTTGTAAAGTAAATACTTAAGCTTCTATAGAATTGTTTAACTTGGCATAAATCAATCAGCTTAGGATGAAAAAGGTTTATAGAATATATCAGTCACAGATTAGGTTATCCTTTGTTATGGGATTTTAAGATTATCATATGAAAAGGGTTTAAAGGCAATCATTGATTAAGTTTTCATGGATTAAGGTTTCTGGTGAGTGGGGGACCCCCTCCCACATCTGACTTTGTGTATAAAAGACCTGTTGTAATTCCCAATGACACACATCGCTTCTGCACTAGACCGGACTCCAGTCTCTTTCTTTCTCTCTCTTTCTCTCCTTCTCTCTTCTCCTCCCAGTCGCCAACACCATCTCCACCTTTGGGGTACCCTGAACCCGGCTGGAGCTGGTCTCCAGCATATATCAAATATGTTAAAATTATTTTTGTTTGCAATATTGATTATATACTTCGTAAAAATTATTATTAAAAAATAGTATCCTATGTATATTCAAATAGATCTTATAACACAATAATTGTTTGTAAGTACTTGTGTTTCCTTATTTCTTTATTGATTTCTTAGCTGGTTATTACAATACTTCTATCATATTGGGCAATAGGGAACAATTCATTAACATTGCCTTGGAAGATTATGCTAGCTTTGAAATTCACATTCTCCCTGCAAGTGCAATCAAAATAAATTACCCTACTTAGCTTATAAGTTGAATTTTAGACCAATTTGTTGGATTATATCTCCAGGTTTTTATCACTGACTTTATGATAAAAGAGCATTGCATTTACATATTAAACTCCATGTCTTTACTTGGTGGAAATTAACACTCTCCCACCCCTGCAGTGTATTTTAAATACCAGAGCACTTTATTTTAATAACCCTTCAGTTTAACATGGCTCTTCATGGCCATTGAGGGAAAATGACTAAATTGAATCAGGAACACACAAGTATTCCTGTGAACTAAATTAAACACAAAACACTAGATCTTCAAATTCTATTTAACAGATAGAAATAAAGAAAATTAAAAAACAAAACAAAACAATAGCACTTTGTTGCATAATGAACAATGCCATTACAATGATTAATCATGAAAAGATGAACAAAATATCATATAAATAATTAGTTATTTTTCCTCACGGAACTAACAAAATTAGCTAGACAGAATACAAAAATAATTTATTAGAGTAAAAATTAAAAATAATTAAGAATCATAAAAAGTAAACATTTTTACAATGTAATTGTTATTACTACTAGGGAAATTGAAATTTTTACTCTTAGAAGGTTTTATTGGACCAATGAAAAAAATCTAAATATTTAGACTAATTTAGAAGTAAATCTATTCTAATTTCTCGTTTGATATTTGTACCTTTATATCTTTTCTAAAACATCCTACTGAAGACTCAACCAGTTTATGTTTAAACATCTGTGATGGGATGACTCAGTACTTCCCAAAAAAGCCTCTTTTGTAACTGAAATCTACTTGAAATAATTTCATAATTGTATTGATAATTATTTTAATTTAATTTCCAAAAGTCTCGGCAGCTATAAACCTGGAACCACACAACATAAACTTAAAATAGTACATGTTAGATGCCGTCAAGCATGTAAAATGACATCTGACATATAACTTACTGTCTAACTTTTCCAAATTTAATTGCACTACAAAATTAAACAATCAATCATAGTTTTAATTATGGCTATCTCTAGATACAACAACTTAGGGGGAAAAAATGTTCTCTATACACTAGCAATGAAATACTAATAAAATATATGTAAAAATCTCAGCTTCATTGTTACTTTTTATTACCTGTTCTGTTTTCCATGCAGACCTAAAATTTTTACCTATCTAAGCAGAGAATAAAGATTCTAGAGAGTCAAGAATTTAATATAAGCCTTTGAAATGTGAAAAACTATAAGTGTTTAAATAAAATGTTTCCTTTCCTTTTTTAAGAGGAATTTCCTCATGAACTTTGCCAGGGCATTGGAGTTCTACTTTTCAATTTATTACCTCTCTTTTTCTTCCTTCCTTCCTTCCTTCCTTCCTTCCTTCCTTCCTTCCTTCCTTCCTCCTCCCTTCCTTCCTTCCTCCCTCCCTCCCTTCCCCACTTTCTTTCTCTCTTTTTTTTAAGTGTTTCTTTAGTTTTGTGGAATCTTTGTTCTTTGTAATACTCTTTTAAGCTAGGAATAAAACAATTCATTAAGCAGCCTCTAATTCTCAGCAAAATAAAAGGTTAAAGTAATAAAAAAGTTTAAACCCATGTTAAGTAGAATTATATTGACTTTTACGATAAATGCTAAGGCCATCTTTTTATCTGTACTTTTAATGATGACCAAAATTAAACTGAAAACATCTGACCATTTTCTTATTTTTAGCAGGTAGTTTTAATTTTAAGATGAATTTCAGGACTTGAACATCTATAGATGTGTACTATTTTTTTAAACAATAGCTACTGCTCAATTATGCATAAAACTTAGTTCTATCTAGTGCAGAGAGATGCTGAGATACAAAAGCATTCAATCTGGCTGCTTTTGCACATACCTCATAGAAAAATATGATACTTCAAAAAAAAAAGTGCCATAGTAATAAAGACTAGTAACTCTCAGTGATTTCTGTATATATTTATTTGGTTAATAAATTGCCTTAAAATAAAATATTATTCTAAATGAATATAAAACAACACATTAAGATTACTGACAAAATGTGTTCTTTCTTGGCAACTTTTTATATCTCACAACTTTTGACTAAACCAATGTTGGAATTGCTTATAAATTATACACAGTAACCTCTTTCGTCAATATCATATGACACCCAATTCTGATGATCATTAATAAACAAATTATCTAGCAGAAAATAATAGAATAGAAATCTGGAATTCTAAATATAAAGAACTCTCATATTTCCTCCTCTCTTTATGCTTCCAGTAACAAATAAATGTGTATGGGATTATTTACACTCCAAATTTTTAATTATGGTTCAGATTTGACTCTGTTACAGACTTCCCACCTATGGAACTTCTGGTAATATTATCTTTATAATGTATAATTATATATAAAACTAACTCTTATTGCACTGAGTCTAATCACTACAGTGTTGCTATTTTCCACAATGCTACACAGCTTCCTTGGCAATGGTCAATATTCTGAAGTGGAGAAGAGAGAAATAATGTAACTTTGCTGCTATTACGTGAACACACAAAAGTCATATTCTACATGTGATTCTGTGTAACCTACCTTTTAAATCCATCCCAGTTGTCTCATTTTAGCTCTATAATAATGGTGGTGATAAGAAGAAATGGCTTTTATTCTTTATTGTTTCTTCATCATCTGAGAGCAGCTCTGGTTGTGTTTAATAAAAGATAGGAATTTAAACAGGTTTAAACTGCATGGGTCTACATATACAAATACTTCTGCCTCTGGGAGAGCAAGACCAACCCCTCCTCTTTTTCTTCTCCTCAGCCTACTCAACACAAGTATGATGAGTATAAGAACCTTTATAATGATCTCTTTCCATTGACTGAATGACAAATATACTTTCTCTTCCTTTATGATTTTATTTATATTATTCTCTAGCTTATTTCAAGAATATAGTATATAATATATATGTAAAACATATATACATTCATCTACTGTTATGTCATCAGTAAGGCCTCCAGTCAACAGTAGGATGTTAGTAGTTACGTTTTTAGAGAGTTAAAAGTTACATGCAGATTTTTTACAAAACAGGGGTCATTGCCTCTAACTCATGCATTGCTCAAGGGCCAGCTGCACATTTCAACTTGTAGTATTCTATTTTAAAGGCCAAGAAGACAGTGTACGATATACAGACTATATCCCAAGTTTATTTTTTATTGAATCCATGTTAAATAGGATTATATTAACTTTAACTTATTGCTTAAAAAGTAGCGATTCTTCTTAAAGAGTCATTCCCTCTACACAGCTACAGTAATTATGGTAACTCCCATCTACACAGTACCTCAAATACTTTTAAGAGTATACATATGCATTTGTGTATGTGCGTTACATGTGTATTTTTATGTCATTAAAATGTTTACCTTGGCATTTATGTAATTTTAAAGAATAACTTTTTTAAATATTAAAAATATTTAAGGCATACATTATGCCTAAGACTTTTTCATTTTTTTTTTATTTTTTTGAGTTGGATTCACTCTCCGTTGTCCAGGCTGGAGGGCAGTGGCATGCTCATGGCCACCCCACCCCTGCTGGGCTCAGGTGATCCTTTTGCCTCAGCCTTCAAGTAGCCACCTGGCTAATTGTTAATTTGTTGTAGAGACGAGAACATGCCAAGTTTCCTGAGATAGTCTCGAATCTGTGGCCTAAGCAATCCACTAGGCCTTGACCTCCCAAGGTGCTGGGATTACACGCTGAGTCACTGAGCCTAACTGCATGCTTAAGACTCTTTTAGATATACAACAGGATCTTAATACATTTAAAGGTTATAAGAATCTCAAATAATTTTATGGTGTGTATGTGTGTGTGTAGATAAGATAAATATAAAAGCACCATTAGGCATTAAATAATAAGTCTTTAAGTTGTATTTAAAAATATGCCAAAAACTGTACTGAAAATAACTTTGAAATATAAAAAAACGTTGGAAGGAGAATTAACTTTGAACATCAATTCATACTCTTTCTTACAAAACAAAAATGCTATTCAGCTTTGCACAAATTCTCTAACAAAAGTGGACTTCCATATCTACATTTATAAAGTGGTAGTAAATTGCCTGTGATATATTTGGTTTAGAGATTACATGCGTTGAATATAAAACCTCTGAAAAAGTATTTAAGTACACAATACATGCTCAAATTTTCATGACATTATCAATGTTGTCAGTGTTAGATCTACTTACTATTGAATAATTTGAGGATTATCAGGAAGAAAACAATATTAATATTAAACGCTAAAACTGGTACCACTAATAAACCAATAATAATAAGTATGATTTAATGATCATATATGGTTGTAAGCAGTGTTCTATATTCTCTAGAGGATAGAGAACAATTTTGATAGAATTTAAATAATTATTTAATTTTAATGGAAACAAATATACTGTAATGATTTTGAAACTTTGTATACATTATTTAGATAAAAATATAAAAGTGATTTTGAAGTATTCCTAACGTACTTTCAGACATTGATGTCCTAGTGAAAGTTTGTTGTTTGTTACTAGCTACGGCTAAGGTAAATTAATATTTTGCTTTTGTCTTTAAAAACATAATTTTTTAAAGAAAAAAATTATCAATTTTTATAATATGGCAACATTACATTAGTTTTTATTTTATTTTTTTTTATTTTTTGAGTTGGAGTCTCACTCTGTCGCCTAGACTAGAGTGCAGTGGCCGCTCCGGGCCACCACAGCCTTGACCTGCTGGGCTCCAGCAATTCTTCCGCCTCAGCCTTCCAAGTAGCTGGAACTACAGGTGCGTGCTACCATGCTTGGCTGATTTTTTGATTTATTGTAGAGATGAGAGCTCGCCAAGTTGCCCAGGCGGGTCTCGAACCTGCAAGCTCAGGCAATTTACACACCTCCGCTTCCCAAAGCGCCGGATTACAGGCTGAGCCATTGAGCCCGGCCCACATTAGTTTACATAGAAAAGTTTAGGCAAAATTAGGGTTATTATTAAGGTAGAATATATATATATATATTAAATGATTCTTTGTCATTTATTTCCAAAGAAAAATGTTATCCTGAGCACTCACCTCATTCCAAACTTACAATAATGCTTAATGTGATCCACAAAAAACCTCTTTTTAAAAACAAAATTCTTTTTTTTTTTTTTTTGAGTTGGAGTCTCACTCTGTCGCCCAGACTGGAGTGCAGTGGCCGCTTTGGGCCACCGCAGCCTCGACCTGCTGGGCTCTCGCGATCCTTCCGCCTCAACCTTCCGAGTAGCCGGAATTACAGGCATGCACTACCATGCCCGGCTGATTTTTTTTTTTTTTTGATTTATTGTAGAGATGAGGTCTCGCTGCCCAGGCGGGTCTCGAACCCGCAGGCTCAGGCAATCCACTCACCTCAGCCTCCCAAAGGCATGGGATTACAGGCTGAGCCACCGAGCCAGGCTATAAAAATGAAATTCTTACAATAAATTATATCAATATATATATCTTTATCTTATGACTTCTGCATTTTATTTTCCAAATTTAAATATATATGTCAAAAATATTTGAGTCACAATTTTATAAATCTTATTCTCAATGTCAAATTAATAAACTGTGAATATTATAACTATGAATTTCAATTTTACTCTGTTCATTTAAAAATATATCTCCTGGGTCCACCCACATCTCTAACTTTATTCTGGTAAGTGAGAATACTGATTTATCCACATAAAAAACAAATAAGAGTGTTGTGCCTTACCTCAATCCAGCTCTACCTGGGCATTTCTCACCCCAGCTAAAAGCAACTCTATTATTCTGGTTTTTGGGACTCCAATAATAGAGTCATCTTGCCTCCTCTCTTTTTCCCATTTCTCTAAGTCTAAGCCATGACCAAATCTCATTATTTCTATAGCCAATATACATCTGAATTCCAATAATTTCCTCACTATTTTAGATTATTATAATAGTGTCCTAGCTGGTGCCCCTAGTCAAGTACAGAAAAACCAGAGCAGTTCTTTTAAACTTGAAGTCAAATTAAAGCATTATTTGCATCAAAATATTCCTTAGAAATTTATTTTTCTCAAAATAAAAACTATCCAGTAGAATTCCAATACATGTATGACATCATTTTTACTACTCTAACTTTTGTCCAAGCTGATCCAATCACACAAGCCTCCTTCTTGCTTCTTGAACCAACAGATATGTATTGCCTCAAGCTTTCCCCCCCTAGATGTGCATTCAGATGGCTTCCTTTCCTCTTTCAAGTATTTGTTTTAATACAGTATCACCTCCTAAATAGGGATCTATAATGACTATCCTATCTAACGTTACAACCTCTAGTCTTAATCTTTATTCCTTACTGCTTTATTTTTTCTATATAGCTCTTTTCACTTTCTGTCATGATGAAATATTTACCTAAATATTTACCTATGTTGCCTACCATGTTTTTCTGTCTCTAATAGAATGCAAGATATTTAAAAGAAGATTATTTATCCGTTGATTTCTTGTACTAGAATACACTTAGAGCAATGTCTAGCAATTAGTAAATGATGAATAAATGAATGAAATGTTCTGATAAATAATCTCATTTATGTTTTTGACACAGATGAAGCTACTGAGTAGGTTAATTTTAATCTATGTGAGATAGCAATTCAGAGACAGCAGTATATTTTCAAAAAGAGTTAATTGACTGGATTCTTTAAGGAAATATGTCTGTAAACATAGAAGTACATATATGAAATTTATGAATCAAAAATATCGCTATATGCAACCGGGAAAGTTAAGCTTCAGACTTGCTCTTCTTATTTTACTTTTTAAAAATATTTGTCTTTATATTTTTCACACTTGTATTGTTATGAAGAAAATAATTACTCATAATTATTTGAGTATGACTTAAAACATAGGAAAAATCCAAGTGAGATATTATTTTTAATGTGATTAAATGAAAAGGTACAATGTATGATATTGAAACTATTTGAGATTATTAAGAAAAATAATCCCAAAGAGCTCATTTTAAGAGCAATCACCTAAAATCAAATTTCTGCCTTTTCTATCTACAAGTTGTACACAAAAAGTCTCCTATATCAAACATATTGCAAATTTGTTATTTAGGCAACCCTGAAATATTTATGTTGCTAAAAAAAATTTTCCAATACAAATAACTTTTGGTCATCTGTTCAAGAAATTTTTAATATAAAATTTATTAAAGTGGGTTGGACTTCCCAATGTACTATAAAAGTTTTTTTATATAGAAGATAGTAAATTTACATAGCTAAAAATTTAATATATAAAAGTGATTTTTTTCTCTCTTTTTCTCACCCTTAAACATGTCAGACTCATTTCTGGAAGAGTTTATTTTCATCACATAGTATGAACTTCCATTTGGACTATCTGAAGTAATATATTTTAAGAAACTGATTACATTTCTATGAAAACTCTCATACTTGTACAAAGACTAAAATGAAACATTTTCACACAAAATGCATGCTTAGTAAAGTAAATTAGTTTCTTAAACCCATATGTTGTAGAAACAGTGCTAGTCCCAGCAAATTAGGGTGATTTTAAAAGGCCCTTCAAACAAGAGTAGTTATGTGGTCAGGTGAGACATGTGTAATATGTCTGAAACCATGGTAGGCTCATAATACATGTTCATATGCTCATATATTGGTAGACTTTACCTTTAATGGCAACACAACACCAGCAAACTTTTGTTGTGACAATATACTACCAATTTGGCTCTGAAATGCTTTTCCACCCTCCTCCCCTCCCTTGGGGAGGTGAATCAATCTCTCTCTCTCTCTCTCTCTCTCTCTCTCTCTCTCAGTCTTTAAATAAACTATATTTTCCAACCTAAAAAAAGAAAGAAAGAAATGTTTTTCCTGTAACTTCCATGGATAAAACTCTTGTTAGCATGCTAGCGGTGATGAATATGGTTAAAAGGAGCCAGGCTACCTAAGTAGACAAAGATCTAAGCATCCAACTATACTTCACTGAGCAACTTCAATTTTACCTCGAGTTTCATAGGTTACAAAATGTTTAAGAAACACTTTTCTGCTTTGCATACTAATGCTACCAACTCATGGAAAGCAAAAGGCTAAGCAAATTGCAATAAATACTGTATATAACTTTATTTGTTCATTGATGAGTGTATATTTGCATGTGTGACAGAAAAAATACAAGTTTTAAGATGAGACCTACAAAAAAATGAAAAAAAAGTAAAATAATAACTCCTGAATATTTCAAAAGTAATATGAAATGAGTTGGTGTAGCTTGCTATTAATGTCTATTTGAGGTAATACATATGTTTAAATGCTTGTTAGAATATTTCATTAAAAAGAAAAACATACTTTTGCACCATAATGAGCAGATTGTTAAGTTTTGTGTCAATTCTTATTTTAAAATACATTAGTAATTTAACAAGTATAAGCACATGAAACACTTTACAAACTCTTTAACATATACATCCTTTCCCTAAGTTAACAAGTTTTATCAAATGTATCAGATGGCATTTCTTGAAATGTACCTCTGTCTCCTCAAACACTAACCCCAATTTCATAATGTAATTATTTGGGAAATCTACTTACATTAGTAGACTTTCAACATGTCAAGATAAGAAGAATAACTAAATAAACAGATGGTGCATTATTGTCAAGTTTTCTCATTACTCAAAGCATCTTTTTTTTTATTAATCACATTTGATCCTTTAACCACGTTAGAAATGATAATGTCAAGTTTCAGTATTGATGGATAGAGAGATTTTTAAAATAACTTAAAGTAGACCTGGAGAGCCACAAAGTTTGTCATGTTTTCCTTTGTGTGAAGTAATCAAATTGATAAAATAACATTGTGGCAAGGAAAACAGAAGGCTACTGAATATATCTGCAGAAATAACTCCAAGTAAATATTTTAGACATACATTAATCATTTCAGTATTCTTTCTGTGGCTTCCAGATTTGAATTCAACCAGATAGTGAGAGGGGAGGAAGGAGAAATATATTTTTACTCACACATTTTCAAACTTATACAAAATGTTGTAGGAGCTTTTAATTCCACTGTCAGCTTAAACCAGCAACCTCAGATTCTTGTCCCATGACCAAGAAGATTAAGGAAAGCGGACACCAAAAGAATGAGTAAAAGAAGGAGTTTATTAAGCAACAAAGGACTCCAGAAAAAAGAGTGGTTCCAAAAAGGGTTACCAGGCTAGGAGTCTGTTTGTGGTTTTATCTTGTCATTTCTGCGAGCATTTTTCTCATTTACATCTCATCCATGCCTTAATTCCTGGGACCCAATTTTTATTGTGCATGTGGGTTCTTGACCAAAGTGTCTCCATATTGAATATTACCCATAGGTACCACAGAAAAGCCCATGGGGGAGGAGGGTAAAACCACAATGAAAATGCTATGTTAATGATATTATAATAAGCCAAGGTGACATTAGGACCTTTAGTTAAGCTACGGCACCTGCATTTAAGCAGCAAAAATTCCCTTTTTACAATACATCCTGGTTGAGAGGATGCTCTCACTTTCAACCTCATTAACCATATTGTCAGTCAACAACTATATAAAGAGGATGTTGCAGGGGGCATTCCCACAGGTATTAAGTCTCCTCGAAACCTTCCCTGTCTGTCTATTCAGTTTCTGACTATTTCGTCTCTCAAAATGAAGGTAGAGTCCTGTTAAACTTGCTAAAATGTTTAACGTACTATCTTTGCCATTTTCTCATTCAAATCCACTGTATTTTAATTATTTTTCACTTCCTTGATTAATTCTGCTTGAACATTTTTTAAGGTAATTGAACTTACATTATCATTACAAATAAGACTTGTTCCTATGAATTCTTACCATTTCTTTAGAATTTGTGCCATATGGGTTATTTTGTTTTAAAATTGTGGTATAGAAGTGTGAAGTTTCAGTCCATTTTCCTCTTCACGGCTGTTAAAAAGTGTTTCATGCTTATGTTATTACTTTTGAAAAAATAAACCAGAATTAAGAAAAAACACAAGCAAGGAATCTTTGATTTCATATTCATTATATAATATTTATGTTGCTACTTTATTAGTTGGTAAATTTAAGCCTAAAAAAGTAATTATTATCTCAGGATTTTGCTTAAAAGTAGAATATACTGCTTTGAGATTTCTCAAAAAAAACATTGTTTGACAACCATTAGTACTACTCAAAATTACAAATATATTACTCAGTATTACATGTTTGAAATGATAAAAGCCCAATTCAAAGCTTCTCTGGCAGTAAAGGGAATTTATTGAAAGAATGCTGCATAACTCACATATTCACAAGAAAGGCAGTATCTAGTTCAGATCTAGAAATCCCTGTGTTTGCTTCTAACTACAAGTAAAGGAAGAAATTTAATCCATGAAAGAGTGCCTCTCTAAAGCTGACAGTGATCATGTTTCTGACCAAAAAGAGGAAGTAGGTATGGGAAAATTCCCTCATAATTCTCTCCTGGCCACATTTCATTTCTAAGCCACCCAATAAGCTTGTTTCCTCAATGTAGATATCAAAAGTTGAATAGTATTAATTTTTTTTTTCTTTTTTATGCTTCATTATTCACACTCTTCCTAGGAGAAATCATCTTTCATATTGCTTTAATTATCATTCACATCCAGATGAGTCATATATTTCTGTCTCCACTCCAGAATGCTCCAGAGAGTTCCAAACCTCACTAACCAACTAGTTAATTAACACTGTAAATTCTACATATCAAAGCCAATTCAATATCAGTATAAGACTTGCCATGTTTTCCTATTCTAGCATGCCAAAACAAAAAAAGTTGACTCTTAGTGATCTCCAAGTCGATCAATGGACTCTTCAATCATATGATGAAGCAACTGAAGTCAGGAAGTCATTTTTAACACTTCAGTCTCTCTCACATGAACCCCACACTCCTCTATACTCACACACTTTGATTCAGACATCCAGTTCACCCTCAAGTATGGTCAATATGCATCCTGAAAAAATTGTGCAATTCCTCCATATTGTTCCATCTCTACCATCACTACTTGACTCACATAAATTCTCAGTTATGCTACTCACACAGATGACCAAATGTGATATTTGTATTCACACTTACTCTCTTTCAAAAAGTTCTCGATACGGTACTTGTGATTGACTAAAATGCAGAAATTTTTATATAAAGCGCATCCTTTTGTCCTTTGCTTAAAATGTGCAGCTGTTTCCCTCCATATTTCTTAATATAAAGAGAAATATCTACATATGATCTCCAAAGACCTGCACCAGATTCTATAGACTCTTTTCACACATGGCTTGCACCATCTTGCTTTCATGTTTTTCTCTACACAATCTTTCTCTAATTCCTCATATAAATTGTAGTCACTCTCAATATAGCTCTTTTCCATGTGGCAGTCGCTTTTGTTTTGTTTGTTTGAGTTAAGGTCTCCCTCTGTTGCACAGACTGAAGTGCAGTGACACAGTCATGGCTCACCACAGCCTTGACCTCCCGGGTTTATGTAATCCTTCTGCTGCAGCCTCCCAAGTACAAGTAGCTGGGACTACAGGCAATTGTCACCATGCCTGACTAATTTTTTTTTTTTCTAGTTCAGTAAAGATGAAGTCTCACTATATTGGTTAGGCTGATCTCCAACCTCTATAATAAAAATTCTGAGATTGCAGGTGTGAGCCACCACACCTGGTCTCCTTGCATGAATGATTTTTTAATTTTTTTCCCTGCCTTTCAAGCTTGGTTAATTCTTACCCATTTAAGGTCTGAGCTCAGATGTGAGATTCTCATAATCTTTTTCTCACCATCCTAGCTGGGGGCAATGTTTTCTTGTCGTTGGTACCATGTACCACTCTTTCACAGGATTTATCACAGTTGAGATGTGGCACATTTTTTTTACTACTTATTTTGTGTCTTCATTCACTGGAATATGAGTTCCATAAAAGCAGCAAACATGTTTAACTTTGTTTATTATTTTATCTATAACTCTTAACAATGTGATCAACTATATTTTTTACTCAGTTAATATTTATTGAATTCATAACTAAAAATAGAATATCTACATTTTGCTATAACAAAAAAGGGCAAATAATATTTTTCAGAAGAGTGAAGTATGTCTCCTTTAAGAGAAATTAGTCACTAATCATAGTAGTAGCTGACTCATTCAAATACACTGGTTCAATGACTAACAGTCTCTTTTTACTGCCTCCCTTTCAACAGTAATCAACTTAGAAATTGGAGATTCAGAAATTCTCATTTTTAGCAGAAAAAGTATGAGAGGGGACAACCAAAAACCTGGAATTTATGTATTAACAACTGTGTATTTATTTTTACATGTCTAAATTTCAGTCGTTTTCAAAATGCTCTCCATTTGATGAAATACACCTGTCAAGACACTTTTTTCACTACTCAAAACAGGTTTTGAACTCATCAATTTTGATGCCTTTTAGTGCTTCTGCCATTTTTAAAAATATCATCTCTTACACATCTGCAAACCATTTACCTTTGAGAACTTTTTTTTTAATCCAGGAAAACAAAACAAAACAAAAGTTGCTTAGGGTGAGATTGGGTAAATAGGGAGGATGGGGCAAAGAGGTCATGCTGTTTTGGTCCAAAACTGCTGAACACTCAGCACTGTGTGGGTGAATTTTTATGGTGGAAAAACCACTCACCTGTTTACCACAACCTGGGATATTCCTACCACAAATTGTGACAAAACCTTCTCAAAACTTTCATATACTTAATTTGGTTCACCATTTGTTCCAGAGAAACAAATTCTGAATGTAGTACAAGTAGCCCACCCTCCAAAAGAATTCTGTTTGGGTTTTTATTTTTATTTTTAGTTTTTCTGGTCCTCCTCATGTATTGTTACTGCCCGATCCAACAACCAATTCATAGACTGTTTATCCACCAGAAACCTGTTTGTTTAAGCAGAGTTTCCAACCAGTATTTATAATAAAACATACAATTTCTTATCTTTTTCCTGTTATTGATTAATAATGACTATATGTCTTATGACCATTACTCAACTTCTTTCTTAATCTGTGTTTGAGCCCCAAACAGTTATTGTCACAAACCGGTGCTCAGATTACATCAATCATGCCATTCTTCTAAATTACAATTATCATGAGCAATTTGGGACTGCGTACTTTCTACTTGGTTACAGATTTTTTGCTTATTCTGGGAGTTCTGATTCACAAGGCTTAATTAAGCATTATATATTAAATTAATACAAAGACATGAAAGAAAGCAAGTTGTCATTTAAAGACTAAAGTAACAGATACATTTCTGGTTTTTAGAAAGTTTCAGCAGAGCCCATTTCTTATCTAAATCTAGCAGTGTCTTTTCCAGGAATGTGCAGTCTTTTGGGGATGGTCTCCTGCTTATCATAGATTCAGTGAAGATGATTGTGTTCACTTCAGTACCAGCAACACTTACTAGATTCAAGGACAGTGAATGGGGAACAAGGAAAAGTGTTCACATTTAAATTCAAATGGCTTCTACATTTACCCCAACACAGCCTAATACAAGTTTCTAAGTCTTTTCTAAATGATGTTTTTAATATGATCAAAGTGGTCTCTCTTCAGCCTGTAACAGTGTTATAAATATATTTTTTTCAGTGATCTTAACAGTCTTCATCCTACCCATCCACACATACTCCAAGCAACCACAGATTTGATTTTTATTATCACAGTTTTGTTGCCTCTTCTAAACATAGTACATATAAAATAGATGAGTGTTTAGATTTTTGTGGCTGGCTTTTTTTGCTCTATATAGTGTTTTTTATTTTTGTCCATGTTGTAACATATCATCATTATTTTAGAGTGAATTTTTAATGCTAATAGTTTATTGTGTGCATTTACCACAGTGTTTTGTTCCTTAGTTTTTTTTTTCAGTCACCACCTGACAAACATTTGGGTTCCTTTAAGTTTGTTCCAGAATGTTATTAATAAATTAGACATGAGCATTCTTATACAAGTATTTTTGTGGATTATATGCTTTCCTTTCTCTTCTGTTAATAGCTAGTATTGAAATTGCCAAGGAGTTGCCAGTTCTCTAATATGATTACACAATTTTCCCGGCCATCAGTAATGTATAAGAGTTCTAGTTGAACTGGGCATGGTGGCTCAAGCCTGTAATCCCAGCACTTTGGGAGGCTGAGGTGAGAGGATTGCCTGAGCCCATGGGTTTGAAACCAGTCTGGGCAACTTGGTTAGACCTTGTTTCTACAATAAACTGAAAAATTATCTGGGGTGTGGTGGCACAGACCTATGGCTCCAGCTGCTTGGAAGGTTGCGGTAGAAGGATTATCTGAGCCCAGTGAGTTGAGGCTGTGTTGGTTGTGAGCATACCACTGCACTCCAGCCTGGGCAACAGAGTGAGACTCTTCTGACTCCAAAAAAAAAAAAAAGAGTTCTAGTTTTCTCATCTACATCAATATTCACTGATGAGTGCTTGGCCATTTTTATCGACTGTGAAATAGTACTTTTTTTTGTTTTGTTTTCTACATTTCCCTGGTGACTGATGATATTGAGCATATTACATGCTTCTTGGCCATTAGTGCATCTCCTTTGATGAAACTGTGTTCAAATTTTTTGCTCATATTTTAATTGGAGTGTTAAATGCTTGTATTGATTCTCAGTAGTTGTTTATATATTCTGGGTACAATCTCTCTGCCAGATGTATTATAAATATTTTCACTCAATTTATAACTTGACTTTTAATTTTCTTAATGATGTAACTTGAAAGGGATAATTTTTAAAATGTTAATGAATTTCCATTTATCATTTATTTTATGGTAAGTGCTTTGTGTGTCCTATCTAAGAAATCGTTGCTTACCTCAAAGTCATAAAGATTTTCTCATATGTTTTCTTCTGGAGCTTGACAGATTTAGCTTAGATATATTACATATATTATGCATCTCAAATTAATTTTGGTGAAAGCTGTGAGGTAGAGGTCAAGGTTTGTTTATTTTTTCTTTCTTCAAGTGGATATCCAGTTGTTCCAGCAATTATTTTTCTTGAAAAGATTGTCATTTCACTATAAAATTACTCTAGTGCCTTTGTTGACAATCAATTGAATAATCACACATGAGCACAAATACCAAAAGCCCTATGCTGGCAATGCTGATTTTGTTAGCCTTCTCATCCCTGACCTCTTCTTCAGCCAGGGAACCTATTAGGGTGCTGCACCAGCCTCCAGTACACTTCCCCACAGATGCTGCCAACCATGACATCATGAAAGAAGAAAACAGACAAGAAAAAAGGGAAGATAATAGAAAAAATAAATGTCTTTAAAAAGGGAGGGATAAAAAGGGAAGAAAAACAGAAATTCCTTACCGATCTTTAGTCACCTTCTATCAAGTACTGAAACGCCTGTGTTTAAATCTATTGTTACTGGGGATTTGTCTTTTTTCCTTTTAATGTTAATTTTTAAATTTATGTTTTATGTACATTGTGTTTTAATATTAGGGACAAGCAGCCTGAAAGCTGTCAGAAGTTTCCCTTTTAGTATTATAAAATGTCAGTCTTTACTGCCCATAATCCTTCTTATATTTAAGTCTATTGCAACTGATAGTAGTATATGTATACCAGCTTTCTTATAGTTAATCTTTTTATGAATATATATCATTCCATCTATCCTTTAATTTCAACTTATCTATGACTTATTCTAATTCATTTTTTGTTGTTTTGGTTTAATTATTTTCCTCTATTATCTTTTAGCTTTTGCTGTTGTACTATTTCATCACACTAGATTTATTCTGACTACTTAGAATGAGTATTTCATTATTTCATTTAATACTAAATAACTGTGTGATTTTATTTCTACTCTTTCCTTTTCTCTATTATAGTCAGGCATTTTATTTCTACAAATCTTAGAACACAATAATACAGTTTTATAATTTGGAGTATGAATAGTCACTTATTTCTTAGAAATATTTTTTTTAAATAAAGATTGTTTCATGTAATTAAAAAATATATATATTAATTTATATATGTACCTTTCTGGCGCTTTTAATTCTTCCAGAAATCTGAGTTTTTATCTGGTTTCATTTGCCTTCAGACTGAAGAATTTCCTTAATCATTCTAATTGTTCAAGTCTTTTGAAAACTAATTTTATTGTACTTAATTTACCTAGATATATAGTTTATTCTCAATTTTGAAGGGTTTTTTTTAACTGAATACAGAATCTGAAATCATGGTTTTTTTGTTTGTTTGTTTGTTTCAGCAGTTTAACAATGTTATTTTGTTGTATTTTGATCACAATTTCTAATGAAAAGATAGTGAGTAAATGTATCATATTTTCATTTGTCTAATGTTACCTTTTTGCCTCTAATTGCTTTCAAAATTTTCTCTATCTGTAGTTCATAACAGTTTTATTACAATATGTATCACTGTAATTTTCTTTGTATTTATTTAACTTGGTGTTAGTTATACTTCGTGGATCTGTATCTTGATATTTTTTACCATATTCAGGAAATGTTAAACCTTTTCTTTAGTATTATTTTTGCCCCATGATATTGCCTCTCTTTCTGGAACTCTAACATATTTAAAATGCATGATATAGGGTTATATATAACATAAGCTTTGTTCATATTACCATTTTTCTATCTATTAATCTGTATGCAAATTCACAGTTTTTTTCTCTGTAGTCTCAAATCTTTGATAAACGCATCAAATGAAATTTTTTAAATGTTAGATAATGTAGCATTTAACTCTAACATATTTAAAATGCATGATATAGGGTTATATATAACATAAGCTTTGTTCATATTACCATTTTTCTGTCTATTAATCTGTACGCAAATTCAGTTTATTTCTCTGTAGTCTCAAATCTTTGATTAAGCTCATCAAATGAACTTTTTTAAATGTTAGATAATGTAAGTTTATATTCTCGAATTTCTATTTTTTTTGACAGTTCAATTTTTCTACTGAAATTCACTATTACTTCATTTGGTTGTGTTTATTTTTATTCCAAAAATACATTTACAATGGGTTTCAAAATGATGTGTGCCTATTATAACAGGTTGATGGCATCGGGATTTGTTTCTATTATGTTTGGAAACACTAATTCTGCTTGGTGGAGAACATATCTTCTTTCAAGAAGAATAGCTAAAAATAAATCTGAGAAAAGGAATAGTGAGAATCGAATTGGAAATTACATTATGGTAGGCTTCCTGAGGGGGTTCATGCTTTCAAAATTATTTATATTTTATTTTGTGTCTAATAAAAAAAATTGGTTTTGCTTCAGACAAAACCTCCTTATGATTACAACCATATTTGGAATAATTACATTGACAGTAGTAATTATAGCAATTTGAATTAGAAAGTTTAGAGAAAGCACTTTAACATTACAAGATATACATCTTATGATAAAAGAACAGTTCACTAGCTGTAATAAATGTTAATTCAGTGACATGTTGGTCTTTTATTTTGGCATTAGATCTATATCAGCTCCAAATCTATGAAATGGTGTACAGGAAATTTTGTATTAAGAAAAAAATAAGTATATATTTGAACTAATAAACTGACTATAAATAAAAGTCCTCCCTATTTTGGAAACGAAGAGAAGGTGAGAAAGGGAAAATCTAAATAATGCTAATAATTTCCTATAAGAATATGAATATATAACCAGATTTAATTCACATGTTAACTGCTTAACAAGCTAAATTTCAACACTCAATTTATTTCTTGTAGTTTTGTGTTAAGTGTATCTCATGAAATAGGTTTTTCAATACCTCATTCCAATAAAAACTGCAGGCAAGAGTTAGACATGATTATAAATATGTTATTGCACATAATGTGAATGACATGATTTCATCTGGATGAAACCCAATAGCAAGCTCACAATAAAATGTGACATTCTAAAAAACAAACAAAATCTCACCACAAGTTCATTACACTCGCTATAAACATATGATCAATATTTTTTTAATTTTAGTATATATGTATTTATGCAAACATGCGTATGTGTACACCCTCCCTTTGTTTTCCTTTACAGCCAACCCTCTGGAATCTGTTTTTCAATCTTAATTTTATCTAGTTTTTCATCTCTTTTTATCCCTCAATTCAATTCTATCAGTCCTCCATGTGGTAGTATGCAAGCGATGGCTCATATGTACACTCAAGTGCCAGTTGTTATATTTTCAGGAACATTTTAAGCCTAACACAAGCATTATTAAAAAATAGATTAGTGTATATAAATTTGGAATTAAATCAATTCTGTTGAAAGAAAAGCATTGATAAATTCAAAACTTGTCACTTCCTGATTATATTATTACATATTAATACTTTTTATGCTCCCAAAGTTGTAGTATCTATTGTGATTGTATGGTGTAAGTTTCATATAACAGTTCCATGGAGTGGTTTGTATCTCTATATACTGTTTATCTCTTACCAACATCTATAGGTTAAAATCAACCATAATGAAAGTATTCATATCATAGACATTGCCAAATGCTGCAAATCAGGGTTCTTAGTTTTGTTTTGTTTTTGTCTTCCGGAATCCTGCTTGTTAAGCAACACCATTTCTAGCAATAGGATTCTACAGATCCATTCTAATACAACTGAATAATTATGTAGTTGTCAAATCCAAATGAATTTTTCACTATTTAGATTTCTCAACTTCTTGGTAACATCTGATGTTGTTGTACAACACTTCTCCAAATATTCTTAGCTTCTGTGAACATTTTTTCCTTCTCTTCTTTACTGTCACTCAGAGACTTTTCTGGTCTTCATCATGAACCTGCTTTTGTCTCCATGCTCGTTTCTTAAAAGAAGTCAGCACTTTCCAAGTTTCGGTTCTCTTCCTCTCTTCTTGCTCTGTACATTCTCCCAAGATTCAATTAACCAGCTCTATTGTTTTAGTTATAATGTACATCAAATATGTTTTATAATCCAGGCTTCTAGTTTCAAATTCAAATCTTGAGTTATAACTCTATCACTGTGTAACTTAAGAATTCAAACCAGAACTCCTCTTCTTTTATCTCCCCAAGGTTGTTTCCCTTCCTGCATTTGATTTCTTGGCAGACAGCATGAGGATCCAGTAAGTCATTTTATCTTGATACTTGGTATTATCCTAAATTTTTCCAACTTTCTAAATAACCCAACTAACATACAATGGATCACAGACGTTTAATATATATATATGTATATGTATATATATACATATATATATAAGTATATTTTCATTTGCTTGTTATTTCTATTCCCATTTCATCTCTCTTAATTTAACCACTTATCAATATTTGAATATCTTTAAATTAATACAAATAACAAAGATACACATTTTGATTGAAAGATAGCCTCCATTAAAAAGCTTAAATAGTAATTGAGCATAAGAATTCTTTAGACCATTGAGAAAAAAAATAAAGACCCATAACTTCAAGTATCTCTTTACTAGCCTAGAAATATTCTTAGGACATGAATTATCTTGTTTACCACTGTATTCCCAGTGTTGGGTTCACAGTGGTTCAAAAATGTTTAATGTGTTTATGAAAATATGGACCCAAGGAATGGATAGGACTCATAATGAAAGAAGTGAAATGAAAAAAAAAAAAGAAAAAGCTTTTTCTTATTTTCAGTTTTTGTCAAGGCTAACTCTGATAATTACTTCCACAATCACAATTAAAATCAAACATTTGTCCTAAAACTATAAATTTCATGGTGTTGTACAATGTTTATTTGTTTGTGTAAAATATATTTGGGACAGAAAGTCTTTTAAAGTTAGGGTATGTTAATAAACATAACTCTCAGTTACAAGTTGAAGTTAGACATATATACATAAATTTATAAATGTGTATATATATGTATATATGTTTAGTTCTTTTTTAACAACTAAATAATTTTTTAAAAATCATTTTTCCAAAGAAAGCAATATATATACACGTGTGTGTGTGTGTGTGTGTACCATTGTTACTTACATTGTAGAGAATTTCTGAATAGAAAGATAAGTAATAAGAGACAGAAATACTAAGTAATAGGATATAGCCAATAGCACTTGGAGTAGGAAATGTGACACTGAAGAATTCAAGTTTTCAGGTCAGAAGTATAATAAAGGCATCATTATTGCTTTATATATAATATAGAAATTATAATTTTAAATATATACATAATGCAATGTGTTTATAATATAATATATCATTTTAAGGACTCATAGTAATCTAGTGAGCCTATAGATATTTTGGAAGGATTTCCTTAGTTTGGTTTTGTACTTTAACTTAAAGGCAAATTGCTCATTCTGTATCTAGATTGTGTAAAATAAATTTTAAGTCAAAACTTTTATGCTCAAATATAAAATCCAAATTTTCTTCAGGCAAACACTTCATATTTACTTACCTATGAGCATTTTCTTTCAATTTGCATTACTCTTTACATTTTTAAAAAGTTAAATCAATTTACATGATCAGTTCATCAAATATGACTATAGAATACTTCAAATTGCACAGACTATCTAGAAAAGTTAAAATTCCCAGGGATCTTGGCGAGATGGCTATGGAACTGGTGGGAGTGTGAGAGGCAAGTGTCCATAAAGACAGTTTGTGTGGTAGGGGTGCACAGCTGGGTGAACAAAAGTCTATCTAATGAGAGACTTGGGATTAAGAGCCTAGAGTTTCCCTCTGAAGGTGACTGTAACACATCACTACTCTGAGACCAGAGACACAGGATCATCTGCCATTCTCAGGGTCTCTCAGGGAAGCAGCAGAGATCAGCTGCTCCTGAGCCCCTAGCACCTGATCCACACTACCATTGTGGCAGCAGGAACTGGGGAGAAGGTGTGCAGAGGAATTCTGGAGCTAAGCCATACCGTTGGTGAAGAGAAACAAAGTACTGCTATTTTCTCTGTCCCAAGACAGGCAAAGGTCTGTGTTGGTCTGCCCAACTCTGTTCAGGTGCCAACCTGAGACCTGGAGGCAATCTCTGCACTCCTCTGGGATGGACCATCATTGGCCCAGAAAGGAAACAGACACAGAGAGACAGATGTCCCAACTCCATGCTGGAACAGGTATAGACACTTCTGATCCAATAGAGACCTTGTAGCAGCAGCAGATGACAAGTTGGCTTGAGTTCGGATCTGATTCACCCTCCCCCCTCAGCAGTCCATGGGGTGTCTGACCCACACTGAGAGCAACCCTATCAGTCTGCACTGAGAGCAGAGCAGGGAGGGGGGGCGGACTGGAGACTGTAGCCCATTCTCTACCATGACAGGAGCCAAAAACTGCAGCAGTGCTTGAGAAGTGTCTTTAAAAAGAAACAACAGAAGATATGAACCTGAAGTTCCGGAAATGGCCACAGAGGGACCTCTTTTCTTTTTCTTTTTTTGTTTTTCTGTTTTTGTTTTTGTTGGAGTCTCACTCTGCCGCCCAGACTGGAGTGCAGTGGCCGCTCCTGGCCACCGCAGCCACGACCTGCTGGGCTCCAGCGATCCTTCTGCCTCAGCCTTCCAAGTAGCTGGAACTACAGGTGCGCACTACCATGCCTGGCTAATTTTTGACTTATTGTAGAGATGAGGTATCGCCAAGTTGCCCAAGCGGGTCTTGAATCCGCGAGCTCAGACAATCCACTCACCTCATCCTCCCAACAGTTTTTTTGTTTGTAAGTTCGCTTTTTTGTTTCTTTCTTTGTTTATTCACTAGTTGGTGTGCCTTCCTTCTTCCTCTTCTCTTTCTTCATCTTCCTTTCATTTTCCTTCTCCCTGTCTCCATTATTTTCCCTTTTCTTATATCATATTGCTATAAGGGGGCATACATACACCACCTATAGCATGCAGATTATAAGGTGGAGGGAAGTGGGTTCCAGGGGTCCCACACACCAGTCAGTGGATACTGTGATCTGCAGATACTTTCTGAACCACAGCTTCTCCATCATGCCTTAATTAAATCTCAAAACTGCAAAACAGCAAAGTCCCTCATCCCCAACCTGGCTTGAAAATTGAACAAATCCAAAGGATCTACATAAGAAAGAATAGGGAATTCAGCAAACAAAAGTGAAAGCTATCCCCCAATCCCTGAGCAACAGAATTAAATAAGCAAGGGAAAAAGGGAGGAAAACTGTCACAAATGAAAAAGAACCAAAAGAAGAACACAGTTCCCATCTAGATCCCTGGGAAGACAACATCTCAGAAAACAGACTTTGAAACTCAAACAGTGATGAACCCTCAGAATGATTGGTCTCAAACAACAAACCCAGATATCAAGATATTTATAGAAAGAATGAAGATAAATGAGGAAAGACAAGAGGAAAGAATGAAGGAGTTGATAACTGAGATGATGACAATAAAGAATACAGTAAATGAAATAAATAAAGTGACAAGCATGGAAAGCAGAATTAACCAAGCAGAAGAAAGAATCTCAGAGCTTGAGGACCCAAACATGGAACTACCTCAAGCTGTTCAAAATATAAGACGCTTGAAAAGATAGAACAAAGTCTCCAGAGATGTATGATTATATCAAGAAGCCAAACCTATGATTAATTGGCATTCCTGAGGCAGATAGAGAGACAGAGAGCACCCTGGAGCAAACATTTCATGAAATTATCCAGGAAAACTCCACTCATATCATTAGAGATGTGATCATTCAAATACAAGAGGTTTGAGAACCCCTACAAAGCATCAAATGAGAAGAAGACCAACTCCTAGACACATAGTAATTCACTTACACAAAGTAAGCATGAAAAAAATTCAAAAGACAGTGAGAAAGAAAGGTCAGACTACCTACCAGAGAAGACCAATTAGAATAGCAGCAGACTTATCTACAGAAACATTACAGACTAGAAGAGACTGGAGTCTAATCTTCAAAATTCTTAGAGATAAACAATGCCAACTAAGAATTTCCTACCCAGCTACATAAGCATCATCAGCAGTGGATAATTAAAATACTTCCCAGACACTCAATTCCTAAGGATTTATGCCACCTCCAGACCAGCTTTACAAGAAATGCTTAACAAAGTATTAAGCACAGAAGAAAGAAAGAAAAAAAAGAACAAATGACACTCTTCCCAAGAATGCAGGCAAAAGAAGAAAAACATACACATATATCAACCCAAAAATCAAAAGAAAACCAATAAACATATAAACAACAACAACAACAAACTCTATAAGAACCTTGTGATGTATAAACTCTCACATCTCAATAATTAGCATGAATGTGAATGAACTAAATTCACCACTGAAAAGACAGAATGGCAAACTGGATTTTTTTTTTTGAGTTGGAGTCTCACTCTGTCGCCCAGACTGGAGTGCAGTGGCCGCTCCAGGCCACCACAGCCTTGACCTGCTGGGCTCCGGTGATCCTTCCGCCTCAGCCTTTCAAGTAGCTGGAATTACAGGCATGCGCTACCACGCCCAGCTAATTTTTGATTTATTGTAGAGATGAGGTCTCGCTGCCCAAGCAGGTCTCGAACCCGCAGGCTCAGGCAATTCACTCACCTCAACCTCCCAAAGGCGTGAGATTACAGGCTGAGCCACCGAGCCCAGCTGGATTTTTTTTTTTAAATATGCAACAATGTGCTGCCTCTAGGAGACTTATCTCACCAGAATGGACACTCACTGACTCAAAGTTGGAGGATGGAAAACAAATTTTCATGCAAATGGAACACAAAAGAAAGCAGGAACTGTGATCCTAATAACAACAAAATATTCTTTAAGATATCAAAAACTTTAAAAGATATGGAAGGTCACTACATAATGATAAAAGGTTCAATCCATCAGGAAAAAAGTCATCCTAAACATATATGCACCCAACATAGGAGGATCAACTTTCATAAAGTAACATCTAGGTAAACTAAGAAAAGTTATTGACTCTAGCACTATCATAGCAGGAGACTTAAATACCCCATTAACAACCCTAGGTGGATCATTGAGGCAAAAACTCAACAAGGAGATCCAGAACCTCAGCATGATGCTTGACAAAATGGACTTATAATAGATACCTATAAAACACTCTAGCCAGTAAAAATGGAATATACATTCCACTCATCACCACTTAGATTGTTCTCCAAGATTGACTACCTCCTCGGTCACAAATCAAGCATAAGCTAATTCCATAAGATCAAAATGCTGCCAGGTACCTTCTCAGACCACAGTGATATAAAAATAAATATCATCACCAACAAAGCTCCCCCAAAACCCACAAAGACATGGACACTAAAATAGCATGATGCTGAAAAACTCCTGGGTTAACCCAGACATCAAAGCAGAAAGTAAAAGATTTCTGGAAACAAATGAAGATAAAGACACACCTTACCAAAACCTTTGAGATTCTCTGAAAGCAGTAATGAGAGGAAAATTCATTTCTATATGAACATACAGCAAGTATATAGAAAATTCACAAATTAACAGCCTAACAAATCACCTAATAGAATGGGAAAGACAAAACAATCAAAACACTAACTACAGCAGAAGAATCAAAATTATCAAAGTAAAAGCCCAAATACAGAACACAGAAGAAAAAAGAAAAAAGAAAAAAAATCAATGAAACAAAAAGCTAGTTCTTTGAGAGGATAAACAAGGTTGATGGACCCCTTGCCAGATTGACTAGGAAAAAGAGAAAAAAAGCCCAAATAAATACAATAATAATGCAAAAGCCCAATAACAAGGAACTCCAAAGAAATACAAAAAATTATCAGAGATTATTATACACACTTGTATGGAAACAAACTTGGAAAGCTAAATCAAGTGGAAGGCATTCTGATATCACACAATTTCCCAAGGTTTAAACAAGAATAAGTTGAGACATTAAATGGACCAGTAACAACCCAGGAAATCGATTTCATCATAAGAAAATTACCTACAAAAAAAGGCCTGGACCAGATGGCTTTCCACTGGAGTTCTACAAAACATACAAGGAGGAATTGATAACAATCCTATTGAAAGTATTGAGAACTATCCTCAAATCATTTTATGAAGCTCACATCGCAGTGCTTCTCAACTAGGTAACGATCCAACAAAGAAAGAGAACTACAACTTAATATTCATAATGAATATAGATGCAAAAATTCTCAACAAGATTCTAACAAATCAGATCCAATCTCAAAAATCATCCATTATTGCTGGAGTCCAGCTCCAAGAGAGTCAGGGCTTGAGACGGGAGAATCGGGAAGTGGCGAAAAGGAAAAGACGAAAACGACAGGATCCCTCTTCCTGGGGAGGGCTCAAGACTCTGCCAATTTTTATTTATTTTTCACAAGCTTATATAGGTTTTTCACTCAGCCCTGTACCCACAATTGTATCTTATGTTGCTAACCAAATGCCCACATACATCCTTTCTGCACTCACAATAAGGTTGACCTTTAACGATTTTAACCACAGATGATGTATTTCTTAAGTCAAACATTATGAACGTCCTGGTTTTCTTCCTAACTTTCTCATAACTATTTACTATTATAGGCCTATAATATCCTTACCCTATAAAGCTAAACCTTAACCCTAAGTCTTATTTAATTTACTTACTACTATATATTTATTTCTATTAATCTTATTTCTATCCTTATATCCCTATATTTTCTTAACTATCACTTATACTATTATATATCTCTTATCTTACTAGTTTATCTTATCTTACTATCTTATTATTAAAATTCTAAATTCTATCTTCATTAAACTACTTATTTAATCCTAAAATATCTTAACCTATTTTTTATCTCAAAGGGTTGTTTTTCACCAGCTCTCAGCTGGGGTCTGTTGTTTATGAGGAAGTGGTTGACTCGTTTTTTCTCGGACTCCTGCTGTTACTGAAAAACATCCTTACACACCCTAAGGGGAACCCTTTTTGCTGCAATCTCACCTTCATTATGCCTATGTATGATTTTTGCTGTCAAATGCCGTCATCCATTTGTGCATCTATTATCTCAATTAAAGAGGGAACATTCTCAAGCCTATGCATGCAATTCTTCAAAGTTAGGGAAGGTCCGTCAACAGGATCCATGGGGCTTTGCCTCCGTCGTGGCCTCATTTTACTGGGCTTTGCTCCCAGCCGGCGTTTTTCCTGTTTTCAGGTTCCTTTTACCTTACTTTTTACTAGTGATTGCGGCTCCCAGCACATTATGAGCAAGTAGGCTTCATCCCTGGGATGCAGGGCTAGTTCAACATTCACAAGACCATAGTTTAATTAAATACATCGACAGATAGAAAAATAGGAATCACATAATTATATCATTAGATGCAGAAAAAGCTTTCGATAAAATCCGGGATTCCTTCTTGATAAAAACCCAAGCACCTAAGTGTAACGGAAACATATCTCAAAATAGTAAGAACCATCTACGATAAACCCACAGCCAACATGTTGCTAAATGGACAGAAATTGGACGGATTTCTCCTAAAAACCAGAACAAGACAAGGCACTTACATCCCTCCTGTTCAATACAGCATTGGAAGACTTAACTAGAGCAATCAGACAAAGGAAGGAGATCAGGGGTAACCAAACAGGAAAAGAAGAAGTTAAGTTACTCCACTTTGCTGACAATATAATTCTATACCTTGAAAATCCTAGAGAATCTATCAAAAACCTTCTTGCACTGATAAAGGCATTGACAACATCTCAGGTTATAAAATCAATGAGCAAAAGACAGTTGCATTCTTATACACCCACAACAAACAGGCAGAAAACCAAATAAAAAGCAAAATCTTATTCTCAATAACCACATAAAAAATGAAATACCTTGGCATCTTCCTAACCAGAGAAGTAAAAGACCTTTACAATAAAAACTTCAAAACACTGCTTAAAGAAATCAAAGATGTCACAAACAAATGGAAAAATATTTCATGCTAATGAATTGGAAGAATCAATATTGTTAAGATGTCCATCCTACCAAAGTCAATCTACAGTTTTAATGCAAGATCCATTAAATTACCAACATCATTCTTCCCAGACCCAGAAGCAATACAGAAATTCATATGGAAACATAAGCAACTACGAATAGGCAAAACAAAGTGAGAAGGGTCACACTTACGAACTTTGAACTTTGCTATCAGGCTACAATAATCAAAACAGCCTGGTATGGGTACAAGAACAAGCATATGGACCAATGGGAAAAGATAGAGATTCTAGAAGTAAAACCTCAATTTCTCAACCGACTCATCTGTGACAAAACCTCCACTAGCAACCACAAGGGAAAGGAGAACTTATTCAGTAAATGGTGCTGAGAAAACTGGCTGATCAAAAGACTAAAACAAGAACCCCTCACTATCACCATACACAAAAATCAATTCTAAATGGATCAGAGACCTAAAGATAAAACCTCAAATTATAAGAATCTTAAAAAATGTAGGAGAAACCTTTATGGAAATTGGAACTGGAAACCAATTCCTGATGAAAACACCAAATGTCCATGCCATAAGAGATAAGATAGACATGTGGGGAAAGCTTCTGCAAAACAAAAGAAACCATGAGAGAGCAGGGAGATAGCACCCAGAATGAGAAAACAATATTTGCTAACTGTATATCTGACTGTATACTTGCCAACTATGTATCTGTTCTTCTAGGATCTACAAGGAACTCAAAATTGCCAAAAAGAATAAAATAAACAATCCTATTAAAAAGTGGATTAAATATATGAAAAGACACTTCTCAAAAGAAGACATATGAGCAGCCAACAAATACATGAAAAATGCTCAGTCTCACTAATTATCAAATAAATGCAAATTAAAACCACACTGAGATACCACCCAACTCCAGTCAGGATGGTCATCATGAATAACTCAAAAACAACAGATGCTGGAGAGGATGTGGGGAAAAGAGAACACTTCTACACAGTTGGTGAGTGTATAAGTTAGTACAACCTCTGTGACAAACAATGTGGCAATTTCTAAAAGATCTAAAAATTTACCTTCCATACAACCCAGCAATTCCCTCTTCTGAGGATATACCCAGAAGAACTCAAATAACTCCATAAATAAGATATCTCCTTGTGCATGTTTATTATAGCATTATTCACAATAGCAAAAAGATGGAATCAATTGTGCTGCCCATCAAAAGTGGACTCGATTTTTTTAAAAGTGGTACATAAAGCCGGGCTCGGTGGCTCAGCCTGTAATCCCGCGCCTTTGGGAGGCTGAGGGGAGTGGATTGCCTGAGCCTGCGGGTTCGAGACCCGCCTGGGCAGCGAGACCTCATCTCTACAATCAATCAAAAAATCAGCCGGGCGTGGTAGTGCATGCCTGTGATTCCGGCTACTTGGAAGGCTGAGGCGGAAGGATCGCCAGAACCCAGCAGGTCGAGGCTGCGGTGGCTGGGAGCAGCCACTGCACTCCAGTCTGGGCGACAGAGTGAAACTCCAACTCAAGGAAAAAAAAAAGTGGTACATATACACAATGGAATATTATACAGCCATAAGGAAGGACAAAATTACAAACTCTGCAGCAACTTGGATGGATTTAGAGTTTATAATACTCAGTTGTCTATCATAAAAACAAAGAATGAGTACCTCTTATTCTCACCCATAAGCTGACCCTGAGTAATTATCATACTATTATAGCAAAAGGGATTGACAGTAGAGAGAAACTGCCAGTGAGGATGGTGCCTCACTTCATCAATAAGCGTACCTGATTTCAAACCAGACAAAATGAATACCAAAGTGAGGTCCCAACTTTACGTGTACAATGACCATTTGTATATTTAATCCTGAATTGTGCCCCCACAACCTTAAAATAAAATTTAAAAAATTAAATTAAAATCCCCCAAATCTCTACTCCTCTATCTCCCAGAAATCTAGCTTGTGTGGGTACTGGGTATTCTCTCTCTTTCTCTCTCTCTCTCTCTCTCTCTTAAATATGTATCTCCTAAACATAAACTTTGACTTGGATTAAGAGTGAATAGTGGTAAAACCTCTCTCAATGCCCTTGTTATTTTCTGTTAAAATAATAATGAATTTGTTAGGATAGAACATACCTAGCTAAAACTCATTTTTCCAGGTCATAATATTCTTGGGACAGAATGATCAAAGGAATGAGAAATATGATATAATTCTGGAAATTTTTATAAAATCGATAACTTTTTTTTTTAATCTGACAAATCTGGGTGCTTCTGACTCTCTTCTGACCATGAGCATGGAGGTGATGGCAGCCATCTTGAAAACATAAGGGAAAGTAATAATTACCAAAAGAATAAAAAGTAATAATCAAATAATAACAGATCTAAGCCAAATCATTAGATATATACATACAGATATATACATCATTATTATGAGACTGTTTGTTGGCAAAGAAATGATCACAGTAATTGCAAGTTTTAAATGATGTTACCATATGTACAAATATGGTAACATTTTGCCAATATATAGAAGAATAAGAGAAAAGTGTGAAAAATCTAGATAATTCCTGCAGTGGCAAAAAATAGAATGGAAGAAGCAGTCCACTCCATGTACAGAGAATAGTGAGACTGCATTCTCAGTTATAGGACTTAACTGTAAAAAAACAAAATCAGGACCAGACATGGTGGCTCAAGCCTGTAATCCTAACACTTTGGGAGTTCAAGGTGAGAGGACTCCCTGGGTCCAGGGGATTGAGACCAGCCTGGGCAACTTGGTGAGTCCTTGTCTCTACAATAAATTGAAAAATCAGCTGGGCATGGCGGCACACACCTGTAGTTCCAGCTATTTGGAACGCTGAGGTGGAAGGATCGCCTGAGTTCAGTAGGTTGGGGCTGCAGTGGTGGTGAATGTGCCACTGCATTCTGGCCTGGGCGACAGAGTGAGACTTGGGCTCAAAAAAAAAAAAAAAAAGTCTAAAAGCTAACAAGTTATTTATTATTAACATGCACCAGCTTACTCTTTGTTTGATAAAATAATATCTTTTAATAACAGAAAACTGAAAAGAAAAATAATCAGAGAAATATGACCCTTGTAATTATGTCACCAAATGCTTCCTGTTTTGTTAAAATGAAGAGGCTTAAAACAATTTAAGCTTTTCTTTCAATATTCTGTGGGTCAGAAATCTAGGCAGGGCCCAGAAGAGTATCTCAGTGTCACAACATCTGGGGCATCTGCTGAGGTAAGTTGAATGACTGAGGTTGGAATAGGTGGGGCTAGTAAGCTTCTCTCTGTGTCTCTGCTCTCTCTGTGCCTCTCCCCTTCTTGCTATCACTCACTCTCGATTTCTCTCTCTTTTCTCTTCTATCTGCTTTCTCCTCTACTCTCTCTTCTCACCTCTCATAGACTTTTCAGGTGGTGTCCTTGGGCTTTCACACAGTCCAGACGCAAAGTAGTTAGATTTTCTAATGCAGGTTCAGGGCTCTAAGAAAAAGAGAGTGGAATCTGCCGATACTCTTAAAAGTTGGGTCCCAAACTGACGAACGTATACTCTGCCATGCTCAAAGCCTAGATTCAAGGGATTCAAGGAATACAGTCCCCATCTTTCAAAGGGAGAGATGTCAAAGAATTTGTGGCCATCCTCAATTTGTCACAATGTTTATGTGTGTGTTTATTTGTGTATGAATATATGGTCAAATATCTTCCAATTAAAATGAAACTCAGTGTAGCTTAAGCAAAAAAAAAAAAAAATTGACTAAAGAAAACAGGGAGACAACCGACAGAATGGGGAAAAAATAGTTGCCAACTGTATCTGACAAAGGCCTAACACCTAGGATCTACAAGGAACTCAAACGTGCCAAAAGGAAAAAAGAAACAAACAGCCCCTTTAAAAAGTGGGCAAAAGACATGAATAGACACTTCTCAAAAGAAGATATATGGGCAGCCAATAGACACATGAAAAAGCCTCACTCATCATCAGAGAAATGCAAATCAAAATCACATTGAAATACCACCTAACCCCAGTAAGAATGGCCATCATTAATAAAACAAACAACAACAGAAGCTGGCGAGGAAGTGGAGAAAAAAGAAAGTTTCTACACTGCTGGTGGGAATGCAAACTCGTACAACCTCTTTGGAAGACAATGTGGCGATTTCTGAAAGAACTAGAAATTGACCTTCCATATGACCCAGCAATTCCCTTGTTGAAAATATACCCGGAGGAACTCAAATCATTCTATTAAAAAGATACCTGTACACATATGTTTGTTGCAGCTCTATTCACAATAGCAAAAACATAGAAGCAACCGTGTTGCCCATCGAAGCTGAACTGGATAAAAAAAGGGGGTACATATGCACAGTGGAATATGATGCAGCCATAAAAAGGATAAATATATGAATTTTGCAGCAACTTGGATGGATTTGGAATCAATCATTCTCAGTGATTTATCACAGAAACAAAGAACAGAGTTCCATATGTTCTCACTCATAAACAGACCTTGAACAATTATAATGCTATAAGAAAGTGATTGGCAGTAGTGGGAAACTGTCAGGGGGAGGGGTGGGATAGGCAGTTGAGGGAAACAGCTAGGGGAGGGATGGGCATGCCTCATCAACAAGGTACCTGCATGATCAATGTTTATATACTTAACCCTGGAATGTACCCCACATCTTTATAATAAAAATTTAAAAAAAAACAATAGAAAGAAATTGTCAGATTGATGGAAAAGAACAGTAAGAAGAGAAGGTAAATATATTGGTTAATTTTACTGAAAAACCTAGGCCAGCCACAGCGTTCAATCCATGTAATCAACTATCTCTCTCTCACTCATTTTCGCTCATATTGCTCAAATGTCCATATAATAATTTGAATGAGCAGACTTGGTAAGAAGACAATATCTATACCAATATTGCAGCTAGGAAAAAGAGGTGTCTGATTAGTCATTTAGAGCCACATAACTAATCCTATGTTGGATGCATAAGACCATGTAATTTGATTGTCAGCTTCATCAGGTGTGAGAGGGATAGTTCTCAAAAGGAATGGTTAAACATTTATTATATTAAAGTGCTGGGTTCACTAATATTAAAAGAAATATAGATAAAGATATTGTACTGTAATTATTAATAATTTAAGAAAATTTTCACCATCTACATGCATTTCCTATTTGAATTAACTGGGTTCTGAATTAATAACTGCTATAAAGTGGAATAGTTTATTTTAAATATAAGAAAATTCAGTAGTACTTATTGCATTTTAAATAACTAATAACAATAGTGCCTTGAATATATGCCAGGAAATCATGATTCTATGTAGAGTGATAACTTTTTAAATGCCATTATAGCTTGCTAATTATGCATAAAGAATTAAATCATAAAGGCAGAGCACAACTCTCCGTCTGAACATTAATCCTAGGAGACTGGACCAACTACTGACTTTTCTTTATCTCATACTTACAATAGTTTGTTACTAGAAAGTCAAAATAACACGCTGTCAAGCATTACTCATCAGCACCATCATTGAACACTGTAGGGTTTATTGTTGAAATAGGTGTCTCTACAATACTTAGAAAGCCACTTGCTGGAATATGAATTATGGTGAACACCTCCCTTAAATGAGTAACTAAAGAAAAAAAGGTAAAGCAAACTTCTAAGTACAGTTCAATCAGTACTTATGTTACATTCACTGCTTGAATTTTAAAGATTTCACTTGAAGGAAAGATCCTATAGTTATAAAAATATAAAAATTACTAAGCTATATTGGGGGTCCCATCAAAGATTATGTAATGTTGTTGTAAATATTATCTGCATTATAATGAATCTATAGATGGAGATTTTAAATTAAATATGTGCATAATATATTTTAATTTTATTAAAAGTGGTCATAGGCCAACTAAACATAATTGTGATCTTGTATTAATGAAAATAATGTAATTGATTATTCTTTTACTTTCATCTTTATTTAGAAATTTGTGATTTAGCAATATTGTTCTAATGTTTATTTTGCAACTGTGTTTTAATGGCTGTCATACCTGAAAAATATGCCATGAAAGCTATATAGATCTAAAAAGAGGAAGATCATCACTATTGGTGATGACTTTATACTGATGAGTATATTTAGCCTAAGCAACATCTATTCACAGATGAAATATTTAAATATGAATAGAAAAGTTTTGAAACAGTAAATGTGTTTAAAATCTCTCCTGAAACTTTTCATTTAGAATATATTTAAAGTAGTAAGAAAATTCTATTTCCTTTTTTTATATGTTATATAAGAGATTTTATAAGTACTTTACTCACCTTATTATGGCAGTGAAATTAAATAATAACTGGCAAAATTCTGAAAGCTGTTTTAAAAATGGAAATATCTATAGCACAAGTTTGTTTTGAAAAGGATTAACTTTCTCACTCGTAAAAAAAAGTCACCTTTCTGTTACAGAACAGAACTTTTATACTTATTTTCAATTTTATAACACGTCATCGGTAGGTTATTACTGATAGTCACTTGTCATTCAACAAAATGTCAACAAATTCAGAGCACCATTTTTGTAAAATAAAAATACATCATTCGACTTTAAGTTTTATGAATCTTTTAAGAACTACATGGAGCTAAGTAGTAAAGTGTTAGGCTCTATGGATTTTTATGACAATTACTTATGTAAATAAATTATAAAACCTCACAATTCAAATGTGTTTTATTATAATACTAACCATATATAGGATATGTTGGTACACTAGTGTAGTATAGCAAAATAAGCTAAAAGCTTATGCAACCACCAGGGCAACAGTGACACACCGTCTACCCTGTGGAAATCAGGCTTCCCTGAGAATACATGCTCTGTGAAATGGGTGAGAGTCCCAGTGACAAGCCATATATTAAGCTGTAAAAACTAAATGCTCTCAAGAGCTTTTTTAAATTTTATTTTTATAAATACATGGGTTACAAGTTCAATTTTTTTTTACATCATAGTGGTAAAGTCAAGGCTTTTAGAGTATCCATCACCCAAATAACATACATTGTACTTATTAAGTTTTCATCATTCATACTCTTCCCTCCCCCTCACCCATCTAAGTCTCCACTATCCATCATCCCATATTCTCTATCCATGTGTACACATTATTTAACTTTCACTTAAAGTAAAAACGTGATAATTATCCTTCTGTTCATGATTTAGATAAAAGTTAAAGTCAATACATTTTAATATTTCTCTCTTTCTTTCTTTCTTTTTTTTGTCAAGGCCTCACTTTGTTGCCCAGGCTGGAGTGCAGTAGTGCAATGGCAACTTCCATTGCAATCCTCCTGCATCAGCCTCCTGAGTAGCTGGGACTATGGGCACACACCACCACACTTGGCTAATTATTTTTTTAAATTTCTGTATAGACAGCATCTCACTATGTTGCCTGGGCTGATCTTGAACTCGTGGCCTTATGCGATCCTCCTATCTCGGCCTTCCAAAGTGCTGACATTATAGTTGTAAGCCATGTGCCTTGACTCTTTATTTCTGTAGAACACATGATAAGCCCCCTGAGGTATATGGCTGCCACGTTGTAAATAACCTATCTATAATCTGCCAACAGTAGAGAATTGTGTGATCTCTGTTACAATCCAGTCTGCACAACATTATTAGAGCAAATCTCGTTAAACCAATGCTCAAAAACCTTTATGTACTCTTTCTTATCTACATATAATGTGCAGATGACTTACCGTGACCAAGGCCCACTATTTTTATATATCTGTCTTTCCACATGACCTTCCCCAGAAAAATAAATTCTATGCATTAGTTATATAAATAAATTGCTTTTCTATTGGATATGACCTATGTTTTCCTATCTCAGGGCTTTTACTATTCATTACCTTCCTCCCCTTTCTTACAGTCATCACCGACTCAACAAATCCTACTTATTTCAAATCCATCTTATCCATGACTCTTTGTTATCATTGCCCTGAATTGGAAATGTATGTATATTTCATCAAATGTGTGTACTAACATTTTATTTGAATATGGGAAAATGTCCTTTCTCTCCCACTATGTTAAAGAGAAGGATCATAACTTGCTGATGTTTATATTCTATTAAACATATGTAACTGAGTATGTAAGAGCTTTATAGATTTGTCAAACTTAAATTTTGACCATTAATGAGAAGCTTTGCTCATTAATACAGGAAACATCTATCAAAGAGAGTTTTTTAATATCCCTAGGGTAGTAATAAGTATGACTTGTCAATTTCTAAGCTTTCTGCCAATCCAGCCAAATAGTAATTTCTGCCAAATAGTAATTTGTCTTTTATTGTTTATTTACTCTTTTGTAATTGTTTTATTTATGTCAATAATATTTCTTATATTATGCTAATATGCTATAATAATTTAAAATTGTGATTGCATTACTTTCCCAGATGAGGTAAGATTAATGTAAAAAATTACAAGTACTTTTATAATAATCTGAGACCATAAAGGGAAAAAATGTACAAAAACCTTTAATTGGAGAAGGAAATGCTCTATTATTTACATACAGTAAGATAAACATTCTGTACCATAAATAAATACTAAGCATTGATAAGTTCAGTGCACAATCTTCTTAGTTATTCAAGCACATACAATAAGTAACCCTGAACTTGGCATTCCAGATACATTACAAAATTCTGGAAGACACTAATGCATTTTTAAAGTTATTTAATAAGCATTCAGTCACATTTCTTTTTTGAAATATCTTTTTCCCAATTAAACTAGAGAAGTAAAAATGATTTACACTTTTATTTGATGTGATAACCCCATATGTCAGAGTTATGGCATACAATTCCAAATAACACAAAGAAATAAAGACTAGCATCAAGACAATTTTTTCTAATGTACAATTTTGTGATTATAATAAATATTTTTTTATTAAAATCTTATGTTATCTGTTGACTAAAAGTGCATTCGATTTTGAGTGGACATCTCTGCTGTAGATTTTAAATTTAGTTGTTACAAAATGCTTCATTGACATGAATACTGAATTCAGATAATTACTTGAGAAACCCATAGGATAATCTTTGTAAAAAAATTATTCTGCCCTCAAGTGTAATTTTTTTATTTAATGGTGATTTTTTTTGATTGACAGCATTATTGCCCATTGACTTATTTCTAAGGTAAACAACTAACATTTTTAAAAGCAAAAACATTTTATTTTATTATTTATTTATTTTTTTAAATAGTTTTTTTTTTTTTTTACTTTAAAGATTTGGGCTACAATTCAGGGTTAGGTATACAAATGTTCATTATGCAGTTACCCTTGTTGATGACCGAGTGTCACATGTTCTCCCTCATAAGCGGACCTCGATCAACTAATGTAATACTACAAGAAAGGGATTATAAGTAGTGGAAAACTGCCAGGGGAGGGCAGGGGTTGGAGTGGCAATAGTGGAAAACTACCAGTTGGGGGGGGGGGAGGCACAGGGTAAAAACATTTAAATAAAAATGAGTTATTTGGTCTCAACAATAGATTTGAATTCTCCTAGTTAAAGTTATAAAAATATTCACTTGACCAGGAAGAAGTTTTTGTTTGTTTGTTTGCTTTTTCAGCATGAACAGTTGTCTCTTAGTTTCTTGAATAACCGGAGAGCATTTAGAATGAGTCTTTTAGAGACTGACTGCTCAGAAAACAAGATTACGACTCTGAAATGATGATTCTAACAAAGAAAAAGTCATCACCCCTCAAAACTGAGTGTAGCTGTGTAGAAAACAGTATCCCTAGAAACATTGGTAAGCATGCAACAAGGTTTTATAAAGCTAGGAAGTGTAAGTTGCTGAAATTACCGATAGCAATTTATGATCTTAGGCAAGTGCTTCACTTTGATTCAATCCTGAAGAGAAAATTAAAGTGTATGATATGAAAACAAGAACATATTACTCCCATTTCTTTATACAAATTTTGAAACATTTGGAAATATATGTAGATATTACTTTCCAGTGGGAAACATTAGAAAACTTTCTTAGATATATTTACTTATCCATACATTTATTCATTAAATAAATATTAAGAGTCTAATAAATGCAGTGCTTAACCCTGAGGATAATTCCCATTACCTAATTTCAAGGCGCATCAAGTCCAGTGGAGAAGCTAAATGCATTGATCAAAAATACAGATGTGAAGATTACATGAAAAGGAAGGGACAACTATTCCAAACCTGAGTTTGTTGGAAATGGCTTCCTAAAGGAAGCGATGGTTGGACTGAATTTCAGTAAATCAAGATTATTTAGACTCAGAAAAGTGAAAACAAGAGACAATAAATGCTAATAAAACTAGCATGTTATGCCTGGGGGAAAACCAAACCAATGTGGGGTTTTGGAAGCTTTAAGTACAAGTCACCACATGAATAGATATATGTCTGGGAAACAGTCAGAGGGCAAATTATGGCCACCCCTGAAAGTTATAGGAAGTGAACTCAAAATGAAGAAAAAGCCCTGAAAACTGTTGAACAAAAGACTAAGGTTGTTAAATTGCATTTCAGAAAGACACCTGTTGGCTTTGTAAACTGTGAATGCAAGTCGGGCAAGAAGAAAGCAAAAATACTGCTAAAAGAGAAAAAAAAATTAAAATATTGCCCTGAATGACTTTGTTCTACCTTCTTTTGCTGATATCATCTCTGCCTTCTCCTAGCAATTTTCTCTGTACCAGAAACCATGGTCTCTGAACCTATTCATGAATGCGATATGCACTCAAGGCTTTTGTATTTTCTTTTCCTTCATCCTAGAATGTTCTTCCCTCAATTGCACACAAGATGCTCCCCTGAACATCATTCAGGACACTGCTCAAATTTTGCTTTATCAGACAGCCTATATAAATAGTATCTCTCTCTCTAAAGCCCTATACAGCATCATTCCTCTACCCCTTCATTCACTTTATTTTTCTACACAGCATTTACCACCACGAATCATAATCCATATTATTTTTTCTGTGCTCATCTAGTAGGTGACCTTACATTCACCTACTAAAATGTAATTTATATGAGACAAGAAACCTTATTTGCGTTACTACTGTATCTCCAGAACCTAGAACAATATACTATATATAAAAGACGCTCAGTAACTATTATTGACTAAATGAATTACAACAATAATAAACAATGACAATCACTGTTAACATTTATTAAGCACTTCCCATATGTCAGATACTGACTTAATTAGGTTATTAATATATGCCATCTCAATAAAACCAATGACCACTTATTATAACAATTGTTCCTATTTATAAATGCAACAGGGATTTGAAAAAGTCTTAATTAAGGTTTGCAAGAGGCCTGGCGTGGTTACTCAGGCCTGTACTCCCAGCACTTTAGAAGACTGAGGCAGGAGGATTGACTGAGCCCAGGAGTTTGGGATAGGTCTGGGAAACGTAGTGAGACCTCATCTCTAGAAAAAAATTTTTTAAAACTAGCCAGTCATGGTGGTACTTGCCTGTAGTCCCAGCAACTTGGAAGGCTGAGGTGGGAGGATCACTTGATTTTATAAGTTAGAGGCTGTGATTGTGCCACTGCACTCCAGCCTGGGCCTCAGAGTGAGAAAAAAGGTTTGCAAGAGATTGGAGAAAGTTACATTTAAAAAGTCACAGTTATCAATTTAGCAAGATTTGGTGGAAATAAAGGTTAATACCCAGGTTGTCCATTTACATAGCATTTGCTGGAAATTACTGCCATCAACTTTGAGTATAAAAGAGAAGAAAGTACTATAAAGGGCAAGATGATGTATTCAACCTATGCACGTGTACAACAAGCAGCAGCAGAACTGTATCATCAACCATAACCATATATCTGTTCTCTTATTCTACAATGCTAAGCTTTATTTTTGATATTACAAAAAAATAGCTGATGCAAAATAATAGGAAAAAATTAAGTTAAAGATACTTATCAGTGCATATTTATGCTTTTAGAGAGAAGACAAATTGCTATTGTTTCATTTGGGGGGGTGAAAAAAATTCAAGTTAGAATGAAAATAAAATTTTCTCAAATATGTATGATGTCAACTTTGGGGACATTTTCATTGATTTTTTAAATATCGGAATCTTAGAAATCCTTTATATATAGTAAGGTGACATTAATGGTTCATTTTCTATTGTTTATAATTTCTTCTTAATTAAGGCAATTGAAATTTTTATTATCTAATTCTTTCTTCATTTGACATACCTAAATTTAAGAGAAAAATCAAATTAGATAGTTGATGAATTTTAAAACTGTCCTGTTTGATAAAGAAGTGCCTTGTCCATGTGTACTAAATTATTCCTATTTAAAACACTACATTTCTAGCATAAGAAGCTTGCCATATAGCAAATTAGTACAGATGAGGTCAGATTATTATTTCTTTTGTAAGAAAAATCATAACATGGGTCATCTGGTAACTAAACATACTGCCATTTTTATTTGTCTTATAACAGCTTGTTTTTATTTCCAAATTCTCTGTCATTATTTTCAGATACATGCTCGGCAATCAAGGTCACAAGTTAAAAGAAATTATTAGCTTGTCAAGCATATTTGCCTTTAACTGTACACAGTGATGTTCTACAGGTCTTCCCAGATGCACATTTAGTGACATCACATCGGTAGCTTGAAATAAGTTATGGTAGGAATATTTACATCAAGGAAATTAGCAAACAATATATTAGCAAACAATATATTAGCAAACAATATATAAACAAATATATATATTTGTGTATACAAGTATATATATTTGTATATATTTGTATATACTTGCATACACAAATATATATTAGCAAACAATATATTAGCAAACAATATATAAACAGGTGTATGTGTGTGTGTTTCTTTTATATCAAAGTACTAATTGTTCACTATTCACCAGCAAATGGCTGGCTTTATCCCACTACTGATTATTTAAATACTATGCCGCTATCTTAGTAAGTCTTCAAAAATAAAATGAATAAGTTAGTGTGACATTCGTAAAAACTGTATTTGTCCAATACCTCATAAAATAGTGTACAGGTACTACCAAATTAATAGATGTATTGAAATCGGTAAAAAGCATGCACCACTTAGCTAAACTAAAATACTCATAAATTAGATAAGTTTAAATGGCTTGAATGTATAATCTGTAAATTAATTATTTTATAGAAATTATGACATCTGACAAAGACAAAAGTTATTTGCAGTCATGCTTTTCTATCTAGGGACCTCTAGTCACCACAGAGCTATGATTTGTGCCTCAATATTGGAAATAAGTTTCTATTTTTTAAAGAAGCTCTCTCATAACCACTTCCAAAAATCTCTTTATGAAAAAGTGTCATCAATGAACAGAAAATGACAATGGTTTGAAAGACACATACAAAATTATGTATTTAAATTTTAAAATACAAGAGTTAAATTAAATGTTATATAATGATATAGTTTTATTCAGTACGCCAGGGTTATACATTATATTAATAGTTTATATATTATCGCATTGAGTCCTCATACAACATCAGGTTTATTATCTCATCTTTAATTTACATCTGTAAAAATTAGGGCTTCAGGATCATGTTGTCTTGAGAACTTCATAGTTAAAAATGTGTAGAACCATGATTGGCACCTAAGTCTGAAACTCCAAACGTCTTTTCTCTGTCTGGTTGCCCAATTTGCTCTACCATTCTCTACAGTAAGTATTTCAGGAGAAAAATGGGAAGGAAAAGTCATTTGAAAATCTCACAAAGTGCGAAATAGAATACTGATGTAGAAAAATAATTTTAAAAGATAAAATTAGACAGGCTCAGCCGGGCTCGGTGGCTCAGCCTGTAATCCCGCGCCTTTGGGAGGCTGAGGTGAGTGGATTGCCTGAGCCCGCGGGTTGGAGACCTGCCTGGGCAGCAAGACCTCATCTCTACAATAAATCAAAAAATCAGCCGGGCGCAGTAGTGCGCGCCTGTAATTCCGGCTACTCGGAAGGCTGAAGCGGAAGGATCGCCGGAGCCCAGCAGGTCGAGGCTGCGGTGGCCGGGAGTGGCCACTGTACTCCAGTCTGGGCGACAGAGTGAGACTCCGACTCAAAAACAAACAAACAAAAAATTAGACAGGCTCTGTTTAGCTGAGTCAGACAGATCGTAAGAAAATTTCCTGTTTTATAAATCAGGTGGTGAACTGTGTGAATATTGGAAAATTAGTCAGTTTGGACCTCAAAGTTATTATCTATAGCACAGTTATGAAACTTAGATATGAAATTACATATAAAGTCTCTAGTGCAGACTGAGGTAATAGTGAGGGCTCAATAACAGGTTAATATTATTGCTATTGCTAAAAGGTAAGTCAGAATGATAAGTAAAGAGAATATTAGTATCAATATCTATTTCTTTTCCAAATGCAACTTACAATTAAGCCAAGAATAACACTTTTAGATATTGGTTTATTTCAATAATCTTTCACTAAAGAATTTTTTGCTACATATATTTTATTTTCTGCTTAAATAACAGTCTAAGGCTCACGAAGGTGAAAATGTAAGGAGATGAGAAATGGAGAGAGAATTGACTGGTTCTCTATCACTCTAAAAATGCTGTAATTCCCTCATTAAATTGTGACTAAAATTACAATAATGTCATTAAATCAAGTTATAGTCAATTACTGTAAAATCCATGTAGTGCTTATTAATATTAAGGGCATTGTTTAGAAAATAATAAGAACAGAAAGATTAAGGAAGCTAGATCTTTGCAACATGTTAGATCAGGAATACATATTCTTGCTTTATATTAATGAACATAAAATGAATTTGTAGGTGTAAACAGTAAAGTATAAAACTGGCAAATTATAAAATGCAGGATGGAACAAGATCAGAAGTGATCATTATAACTCAGTGTCTTCCTCACTTGCCCCCAAAATTGATCTCAAAATTTAACATTCTGATAAATACTTCAGCTCCTACCTCATGGCAGTTAATCATCGCTGTTGCAGGTGGTAGTACTGTCACTTTCCAACAGTCAACAATTCAGGGGTCATGTCAGTGTTTGCAAGCAACACTTGTTGGTTCTTTTTTCACACTGAAGCAATGAACTGAGGGTGAAAGCAAAGCTACTGCTGATAATTGGCAAGATATATTCAAGACTCAGAAACCTGCTTTCTGAATTAAAACATCCATCAATGTCGCAACCATCCTCTCCATCTGTCTCCTTCCTTTAAAATAAAACTAAAAAAAAAAAATGAGTATCTGAGAGGTAAGAACTTTTTGCATGTTTAATACTTAGAAACTTACTGATATAATTCAAAGAGCAATATTTTATTTTCTTTTCCTCTACGTTCATTGTCATTAAAATTGTTTTACATTAATTTATACTGGGATCTTGAAATCTTCACTCCATATAACTTTAATTTGCTATTTAATATTATGTTTGTTATATAGAAAACAGAATAAGTGGATCATAAAAGCTTTGCATTGTTTTCCTATGGGCACAAATCATAGAGCAAAATAACATAGTTTAGGAAAATCCTTGAATGACCACAGAGGAAATTTGTAACTATGCTCTATTATAGTAAGCGATGCAAACATACATACATACACACACAAACACACACAATACAAACACACACAACTTTCTCCATGAGAACAACAACAAGATTTCAAAAGTGTGATAAGACAGAAACTTTCTTTCCATAGAAGAAACACATATCTGAGCAACCCTGTTATCCAAACAAATGTATTATCATTTATATTACTGTGTTTACTAAGAAGGTAAAATAGAGTTCAGTATTTTCACCTAGTTTTAATGCAAATTCTTTTCATTGAACACTACTATGTGCACTGTAGATAAATTTTATCACCTGCGATCGTCACAACTACCTGGAAGAAGGCAAGGTGTGGATATTCTTCCTATTCTACAGATGATTAAGCACATGGCTAGGAGGTGCTAGTGCTGAAATGATAATCCAGCCCTTCTGATTCCCATGTCACTGCCTATTTTGCTTTATTAAATGATCAGCTAAACTACAGTGACCTTTAAAAATGCTTTTTAAGTCAAAATATAATACAATATTTAAAAGAATAAGAAAACTTAACATGCCAAAACAAGAATTTGTCAGACTAAATGAGAAAGCTGTATTTAAAAAAAGCATAATAAATTCAAGTTCTCAATAACTTCAAGATCTAATAGGAAATAAATTCTATTTCAAAAATAATTACAATACATCATATTTTTTTTAAATGCAGCTGCCTAGGACATGTCACATAGTGGCAGGAGATAAGAACTGATGCATAATCAGGGTTTAGATAACAGGAAGTCTTAACACCAATCCAACAATTTGATTTTTTCCATATATATAATATATAAAGAAAGAAATGTAAGCAGGCTAGTAATATAACAAGACTTGCTTACATAATGTATGATCAATTCAATATTAGAAATAATGTCTTCCAAAAACATTTATAGATGATGGTATCATTTCGCAAAACAGGTAATGTATGATTACTTGTAAGTCTCAAGGGAAGATGTGGAGAAAAAGTGTTTCACGACATCCAGTCACACTGAGAACATAGGAATATTGTGTCACAAACCCCCAGTCAAAGACAGAACCAAGAAGAGAAATAATCACTGAGAGATTGGCTTCAATAGAAGTAATTGGAAATTTAAAAATCAAATAATAAGTTTCTAGATATTATATTTTTAAAGAAAAAAACCAGAAAATATATGGAAATAAGTTTATTAAATAGTTTCAGCTGGAGTCCTCCTGTGCCAAAGCTATTTTTAAGTTTTAAATTAGCCATATTTCATCCAAGTTTATTATTTAAGATACCATATAGAGTACAATAGAAATAAATCAGGGATAAATATAAAGATAAATATAGAGATAAATATGAATCAATATTCTACTACTTTCGTCAGTAGAATTAGAATTAGTGAATATTAATGGCTGACAAATGGGGGAACAGTGATTTTTTTTTCCATTATCATAAAGAGGAATTTAAATTTGCCACATTTGATACTTAAAGAGCAGTATGGCAAAGTTGTCATGTTTTATTGTCACTGTCTAAAAAACTCAGTCAGAAATTGAAGAATTAGTCTTTGGATTCTTCTTAAAACAAATTAAGATAAATAAAATTTCTTTTCATTGTCCCTACTGCAGAACCCCCCAAAATCCAATCTATCTTAGATGAATATGTGTTTAACTATATGTATATAAAGGATTCCATAAAATTGAAAATTGTGGTTGTCTAGAAAGATAAGCAAAATGTTAGTTATCTTTTTCAGAGGATAAAATGTAATCTGTCAAATGTAGAACTATGATTACCGTGCTAGCTTCAGCAGCACGTATACTAAAATTGAAACAACATAAAAAAGATTAGCATGGCACCCTGTGCAAGGATGACACGCAAATTCATAAAGCATTCCATATTTTTTAATGGCCATCATTAAACAAAAAAACAGATGCTGGAAAGGATGCGAGAAAGGGAACACTTCTACACTGTTGGTGGGAATGCAAACTAGTCCACCTTTATGGAAAATAGTGTGGCAATTCCTAAAAGAACTAGAAGTTGACCTTCTATATGACCCAGTAATCCCCCTACTGAGAATGCACCCAGAGGAACTTAAATCACTCTACAAAAAAGATGCCTTCACACACATGTATATTGCAGCACTATTTACAATTGAAAAAACATGGCTTCAAATGTGCTGCCCATCAAAATGGGACTAGATTTTTTAAATGTGGTATGTATACATGATGGCATATTACGCATCCATAAAGAAGAACAAAATTTTGGCTCACAGCAACTTGGATGGATTCAGAGTCTATAATACTCAGTGATTTATCACAGAAACAAAGAACTAAGTACCACATCTTCTTGATCATAAGTAGACTCTGAACATTTACCATAATACAATAAGAAAGAGATTGGCAGAAACTGCTGGGGAGGGGGGACACATAATATCAATAAGGGTATCTGATCTCAAACCAGGCGGAGTGGGAACCAAAGGGAGATCCAAATTTACCTGTATGATGACAGCTTGTATACCTAATCCTGAATTGCAGCCTATCTCTTTAAAATAAAAAAAATTAAAAAGAAATGTGATTGCTTTCTGATAGTTTGATTAAAATCAATGTTAATTAAAGGATACTACCATTAGCTATCCATTGTAGCAGGGATTAGCTATTTCTCTGATTAACTTAGAATACAAAGACAAAGTAGACTCAAAGCATAAGCATGTAAAACACACAACTATATAGTGTATAAAGAATAAGTTAAAAGGAGGGGAGTGGCCTGCATGGACATACATTAAAAGAAACTACAGTCCAGAATGTTATAAAGATAACTGATTAATTACACAAATTATAAACACCTCGCTTTTTGTTTGTTTGTTTATTTTGAGTTGAAATCTCAACTCTGTCACCCGGACTGGAGTGCAGTGGCACTCGATCTCTGGGCTCAGGTGGTCCTTCTGCCTCAGACTTCCAAATAGCTGGAACTATAGGCCATGCCACCATGTCCAGTTAAGTTTTTCATTTATGGTAGAGATGAGGTCTCACAAGTTGCCCAGGTTGGTCTTGAACCTGTGAGCTCAGGCAATCCTCTCACCTTGACCTCCCAAAGTGCTGGGATAATAGGCATGAGCCACCGCACCTGGCACACCTTGCTTTTTCTTTACTTTTTTTTTTTTTTTTTGAGTTGGAGTCTCACTCTATATCCCAGACTGGAGTGCCGTGGCACCCTCATGGCCACCCCAGCATCAACCTGCTGGGCTCAGGTGATTGTTCCACCTCAGTCTACCAAGCAGCTGGAACTATAGGCGTGGGCTACCACACCCAGCTAATTTTTTGATTTATCATAGGTCTTGCAAAGTTGCCCAGGCTGTTCTTGAGCCTATGGGCTCAGACAATCCCCTCACTTCGGTCACCCAAAGTGCAGGGATTACAGACTGGAGCCACTGTGCTCAGCTGCTTTTTCTATAAATATAGCCAGTTGGAAAAGGGACATGGTCATTGGTTTTAAGTCCATTGCCACATGACTAATATGATCAAAAGTATTAATAATGTTTCGTATCTTACTAAGGTAAAATACACAAAAACCTAAATATAGGGTTTTGTTTCAAAGTTAAGGTATATCTTCCTTCACACAAATGAAGAAGAAATAAAGAACAAGAGCTCAGAAACTCTAGTGATTCAGGGTGATTTGAATAAAATTTCATTGACTATTTTCTCATTTATGAATTTAAAGACTGAAAATATAATTTGAATTTTCTATAAACAAACATAATACTGGTAGTCAGAAAAACAAAGTATATTCATGAGATTTAGCATAACAAAAAGTTTGCATAATGAAAAATGTACAAAATTTTAAATACACACACACACACACACACACACACACACACACACACACACACACATACACTTGAATGTTGAAATGCTAGCCCTGTCACAAATTATAATTCATTGAACTATCTTCCATTTCTTCAAGACTAATTTTCTTATCTGTTAAACAGAAATAATATTACCAACTTTGATGGGTAGTAACTAGGTTGAAAATTAAAAATATAGGTTTAGTATCAAGTAAATGTATCAATATTTAAGCTTGCAAAAGTGGACTGTAAATATAAAGACATATACATGAGGGTCTTAAATTACATAGTTAATATGTTTCTTTTCAAATAGTTTATTAATAACAAGCTTTGTGATCCTATATATCTCTTTCCACATTAATCCACATGACCAACTCCACCACATTTGGTAATGTCTCCATATCAATGCTTTTTCTGAATTCTGAAATTTAGCCTGTTCTCAATCTTAGTATCCATAATACTTTATAACTTGGTCTACATTTTTTTTCCCATAGTAGTTATCTCCTCTTAAAATATATTATATTTTATCCATTTATTGTGTTTCTTATTTTTACCTATAATTTCTTTCTAGGTTGTAATTCCCAAGTAATCAGATTTATTTTGCTGGCTTGTTTTATTCACTGGTGTATCTCAGACATTTAAAACAGTGCCTGATGCATGCTATTTGTTTTTGAATGAACATAATTAGTTAATCTGTTTCTTAACTTAAGAAGCTGAAGACATAATTTGCTGTGAATATTGCTCAGAATAGATGTAAAAAAGGAAGAATATTGACAATATTTAAATGTTTATAAATGAGCAAACATCAAAACAATAAAATTTCCCATAGTAGAAAACAATACCAATTTTATCTGGAATTGTTATCTATCCCATAATAAAACTAACAATATCCACTTAAACAACAGCACTAGGTATTTCCAGGCATTTTTCCTAATCCACTGAATTGCTTTTTGAAACTCATTCTTCTCCACAACTTTATATTGAGAGATATTATTTTATATGTCAATCTTTTATCAACAAAGTTGTTCAGAGTACTTTTTTGTTAAATAAAATATTAGAAGTATTTTCACAACAAGGACTTTGAGAACAAAGGATATAAAGTCAGAAAAGGTTTTAGATAGTCACACAGAAATTCATATCCACTGAGCTTTCTAACTAATCTATGAGATGTAAGCCCAGTGTTCTTTTTGGAATCCATGGAATTTATCTTATTTCTTTTTAGCATAGTGCCATACTCCGATATATATTTCCTTCATTACAGAAGATACCAAACTGGGATGTTCTTTGCATTTATGAAATGTAGAAGAAGAACATTTAAAAGTGTTGGAAACATTTATATTTAGGACTTTTCCTCAAACTTTGCATTTAGGGCAGCTACACTTTTCCTTATCCCTGACCCTTCCAGACTGACTCAGTATATTCTTTGACCTGGAGGTAAGATTAGCTTCAGCTAAGCCATAGACATATTTCTTAGAAAAACAAATGTTTCATAGAAGTCCTAGACTGGCAGATTCTGAGTCTCTTTATTCTCAGAAATCTGAGAGAATTCAACTTCAAAGAAATGAGAATATAAAGCACAGTTTGTTTTATTGAGAATAACTTAAGAGCTGGTCTATGTCTAGCTTATATATAATAACTCTGAACCATGAAATCTAAAGTAGCCATTCAGACATTTCACTTTCTTGAGTCAGTTAAATATAACAAGCAGATTTATTTTACATTCAATAAAGCAAATCACTACTTTACACAAGATAGTCACTACTGCCTGGAAATAAAAAGTTGAATAAGAAACAATTCTGGTCCCTAAGGTCCCTACTATTTTTATAGACTGAAGCAATAGTCAAATTTATAAGGAATACAAAAAAAAAAGACTGCTTAATTCTGACTATAGACATGAATAATGGCATTATAGAGGAGGTTGCACTTGACCAGGCACTGAGGAATCTTTGTGATTTTGGTGAATGAGATAAACAATTCTAGTTAAAATAAATAAGATGGAAAAGACATATGCTATGTCATAAATGTTGGCATACCCCAAGATTCTTATGTTGGAACCTAAACCCAATGCAACAATATTACAAGGTAGGTCATTTGAGAAGTGATTAAGTCCCACTCTCATGAATGAGGTCAGTGCCCTTATAAAAAAGGTTTAAATGAGCTCCCTTGATCCTTCTGCCATGTGAAGACACAGTTGAAAAATGTTGTGCTGTGAGGCAGAGAGGAAACATTCACCAAATACAAAATCTGTTGGTGCCTTGATTTTGGATTTCCCAAAATCCAAGAATTGTGATCAATAAGTTTCTGTTTTTTATAAATTACACAGTCTAATATTTTGGTATAGTGGTATTTTGTTATAGTAGCCCAAGCAGACTAAGACAGAAAATAATCATGAAATTGCTCAGATTATTAAAGGATTGCATGGGTGGCTATTTATCATGAAGAAATTTATGGCAAGAAAAAGTTATTGAAAGAAAACTGAGATAACTGGTTAAAGCCATATATTTTCAAAACTTAAATGATAAATTAAGAAATTAGATTTGGCTGTGTGTTTACCATAAAAGTTTTGAAAATATTTAAGCAATTTCATTATTTATAAAGATTTTATTTGTTATAGACAACTGTGTAATGATTAAGGACTGTAGTATCAATTAAAATTTGAAGTGAATGACACGATAACATTACTACCTAGATTGGGGTAATAATAGTGGCGTTGATGTCATAGTTTTCATCACTTACTTATAATTTCCTCATAAAATTATAGTCCTTGAATGGTATTTGTTTAGTACATAAAATTGTCCCTGTTGTCACCCAGAAGATACTAAATTTTTCATTTCAGGAAACCAGAGATATAATTTGGTTAAATACTCAAGAAAGGCAATGACATCAAGTCATTTAACTCAATGCTAAAAAACAGAAAAGTGCCCAAAGTTAGGTTAGGTAAAGGTCCATGTAAGTAAACTGGAAAGGGAGATTTCTTCAACTGGAACCAAAGTGATTTTAAATGACAGTGTACATATCTTCAAGATAGAGTTAGAGAGCCAAAACTGCAATTTGTGAAAAAACAAAAAAACTATATTTTGTACAAGGAGATAGAAAATATGAAATCCTTAGGAATAAATCTAACAGTACATGATCTCTCAAGGGACAATTTAAAAACTTTGTTCAGAGAAATTTAAAAAAATCTTTAGAAACCTGGAAAAGTTATTTATAATTATGCAAAGAAAACAATGCTTATGATTATGTCTCAATAGTATAAAATGCCATTTCTCTTGAAATTGATCGATATATCCAATGTAATCCCAATTAAATAATCCCATGCGCTTTGTGGCACTAAACAAGTTTACTCTAAAATTTAAGAACAGGAAAAATTCTAAGAAAACAAGTGGAAGAACTGATTCCACTGGATTCCAGACTTATTACAAAGTTATATAGTAATGTAGATGATGTGGTAGATAGAATAATATCTGCCCTGATATCTCTGAGCTTGTGAAGATGTTACTCTATATGGGAAATGGATTTGTCAGATTTGATTAAAGTTAAAACCTTAAAATAGGAAGATTATTCCAGATTGGATGGGTCCAATCTAATCACAAATCCATAAAAGTAGAAGAGGAAAGCAGAAGAGATATGAAAGCGATATTAGAAAAAGAGGCGGGAGAGATGTAAAGTCTGAGAGAGACCTGACTCAACTTTGCAGGCTTTGAAGAGGAACCAAAACAGCAGGCAGCCTCTGAAACTGAGAACAACTCAGTGCTACAACTACAAGGAAATGAATTCTGCCGACAGCATAAACAGTAAGAAAACAGATTCTCTTCTAGAGATCATAGAATGGAAGACAGCCCTGTCAACACTGGCTTTAGCCCAATGAGACCTATATCAGACTTCTGATCTTCAGAAATATAAAATAATTGTTTTTATTGTTTTAAATCACTAAGTTTGTGGTGTCTGTGATGGTAGCAATAGAAAGCTAATATAGGCTTTGTGTGGTATTGAAGAAAACTAGATAGATAAGGAAACACAAAGTTCAGAAATAGACCTATATATAAGCATATATAATACTTTATATATGCAAAAGATAATTTTTAAAAATCAAGGAGGATATAAAGATCTTTTCAGTATATGATAAAAGGACAAAAAAAGGCAAAGTTCAGAACAAGAGAATATATTTGCAACAAAGTAGTACATAATATATAAAGAACTCCTATGAGTCTCCAAGAAAGGTCAGACTACCCAATAGAAAATTGAGTATGCAGTTTGAATTCTATTAAGAATTATTTATTCTATTAAATTATTTATTCTATTAAAGAATAAATTCAATTGACAAGTAAATAGATAGAATAGTAGTCAACTTCAGCAGTAATTAAGAAAATGCAAATTAAATGAAAAGATTCCCTTCAAAATGACCAAAAAAAAGAAAGTAAGAAAGAAGTAAGAAAAGAAAGAAAAGAGAAAGTGTAAGCAAGAAAGAGAAAACCAACAAGAAAGAAAGAACAGACTTATAATACCAAGTGTTGTCGAGGATGTAAACAATTATGTCTCTTATTTAACGCTTGTGAGAATGCGACTGAAAATCACTTTGAGAAAGTTTGCCAGTGCCTAATAAAGGTCAAACTATATATATCCTTTAAGCCTTCAATTCCACTTCTAGGTATTAACCAGCAAAACTATGTGTTATGTAATCCAGAATAACTATACAAAAATGTGATAGCAGCATTGTTCATAATACCCTTTAGCAGAAAATATTGAAAATATTTATCAAAAGTCAGAAAGAGAATCTGAGTGATCTCTAACAGAAACAAAAAACTGCCAGGCTCGGTAGCTCAGTCTGTAATCCCAGCATTTTGGGAGGCCAAGGTGAGTGGATTGCCTGAGCCCGCGGGTTTGAGACCCGCCTGGGCAACTTGGCGAGACGTCATCTCTACAATAAATAAAAAACAAGTTGGGAGTGGTGGTGCATACCTGTAATTCTGGCTACTTAAAAGACTGAGGCGAAAGGATTGCTAGAGCCCAGCAGGTCAAGGTTATGGTGGCCAGGAGCGTGCCACACACTCCAGTTTGGGCGACAGAGTGAGACTCCAACTCAAAACAAACAAACAAACAGAGTACCACATGTTCTCAGTCATAAGTGGGACCTTGAACAATTGTCATAATACTATAAGAAAAGGATTGGGTATATTCCCAATAGGGGAATTGCTGGGTCATATGGAAGATCAATTTCTAGTTCTTTCAGGATTAAAAAAAAAAAATGTGGTGCATACACACAATGAAATATTATGCAGCCATAAAGAAGGACAAATATATGGACTTTGCAGCAACCTGGATGGACTTGGAGTTGTTCTTACTCAGTGATTTTTCACAGAAACAAAGAACAGAGTTCCATATGTTCTCACTCATAGGAGGATCTTGAACAATTATAATGGTATAAGAAAGTGATTGACAGTAATGAGAAACTGTTAGGGGAGGGGGGTGGGATTGGCAGTTAAGAGAAGCTGCTAAGGGAGGGAGGGGCACACCTTATCAACAAGGGTACCTGCATGATCAATGTTTATATACCTAACCCTGAATTGGACCCCACATCTTTATAATAAAAAAATAAAAAAATAAAATAAAATAAAAAGGATTGGCAGTAGTGGGAAACTGCCAGGGAAGGAGGAGCATGCCTCATCAACAAGGGTACCTTCATAATGGACATTTATATACCTAACCCTGAATTGAACCCTATATCTTTAACATTTTAATTTCAATTTAAAATTTAATTTAATTTTAATTTTCAAGGGCTTACCACTTTTATATGGTGGTATTTATTTATAAAAATGTTTTTACAAGAAATTATTTTATAATCAATACTTTATGCCAATTATTAGAAATGACAACTTAGTCACTAGCATTCTAAATCTAGGCTTGCACTAAAAAGCAAAGTTTTATTGTGAAAAAGACCCTGATATTTTTAGAAAAATATTTACCATAGCATGATTGTGTCACTGTACCACAGAAATATAGCATCTCAGGGTTTACCAGAGTAGGGATTTTAACAGACAGTATTTCATCCACAGACTCCTATATTTGAACACAAAGAGAATGATATGCATTCAAAAAAATTTTTTTTAAGTAATTTTGTGAATAAAAACGACTTGGCAGATTTTGCCAGCTGAAGAAAATTAATTTTGGCAGCCTGACATATTTTAAATTGACGGACTATTACAAGTATGAAAGTGAGCAAAATAAAATATAGAAAAAAGAGGAATTGGGAACAAGAGACAAAGATAATCAAGGAAACCAAAGAAATGAAATGATACAAGTTAAACTATAAAAGAGTTCTGGGAGAAATTAAAATGCTACAAAATAGAAGGGTTAAAGGTTAAGAGAAATGAAATAAATTGTAAACCAAAGAGTTAAATATCAAAAAGAATGAGTACATTTTGTTCAAAAGTATGTTTAGATCAAAATATTAGTATTAGAATAAAACAAGGTGAATTAGAAAGCAAACACTTTCCTTGCAGGAAAAAATAATAATCTGTCACTTTCCTTTTTTTAGAGGTAATATGTAAATAAAAACAACAGAAATAGTAATTTAAAATTTCCCTTAGATGCAAAGTTGTGGAGAAAAATCTAAATTCTAGGCCTTTGGCAAAAGTGATACAAAGTTCATGTGAGCTAAATATATCACTAGAAAGAAAGAGAAAAAAATGGCAATATTAAAGTGCTATCTAGGTTAACATCAGAGGCTTGTGAAAGGTTTAATGAAAGAAAAACAAATTTTTTACCTACTGAATTTCGGACTTTGAATGATGGCAAATATCCAAGAGGTAAAAATGTAAAAACTACCAGATTGCAACAGTCTGAAATATCAGAAAGCATTCCTCTCACTAAAAATATAAGGTAAAATGTTAATGGAAGAAAATGAAGGTGAAAATGTTGAGCGAACTATTAAGCTATATTTACAAAACTACTTGATAGGAGTCTTCATACTCTTCATACCTATACTATTAGTAAGACACAGAACAAAGTACCCTAAGGATAGTACTTTTGTAATTACAAGTTAACATTTTTTTAAAAAAAAATTAAATTTTAATGTTATTACAGGTTATTAAAAAGGAAAAATAATTAATCAGTATAACCTAGACATGGCAGAAAGTAATTATTGACTTATTCTATGATTTACTTCCAAAGTTCTATTATTCCCTTTACTCTATTATTTTGCAAAACAGTTAATAATATAGTTCTTCCATGCTCACTCTGCTACAAAATATATTTTATATTTTATAAAAATATTTTATATTTTATAGTATTAATAGAATATCTTAATTTAAAGTATTGTGCATTACTGTGCTTTACAATTAAACACAAACAATCATTTTTTAATGTCTCACTTAATGTTTGTATAAGGCACCATGACAGGTGCCTTGGAATAGAGAAACTTCTGCCACCACAAATTTGACACAGTAGGATGGAAGAAACACACACGCAAATACACACGTAAGTATTTTTTTAAATTTGCAATTCATTTAGTGCTTTAAAAGTCTTATTAAACATGTTGTGTACATTCTCCCATGCAAATACAAATATCTCTAATAAAGATAAAGCCATAAGTGCCTTAAAAGATAACTACAAGACTTCAGAAGATAGTTCTACTGGCAACAGATTCTCCCAAAAAGCTATTTTATGATAACTTATTTTAAAGCTTGAAGATTTGGACACGTGGAGCGGAAGAATACAGCATTCTATTTCTAGGCAGTACTGCCAGCAAAAATACAAAAATGGTCAAACAAGGTAAAAAAGAGGAGTTCAGTTGGAATGTAACAAATGTTGGAGGTGGGAAGTAGCCAGAGAGAAAGAAAAGACTAAGCTGTTTCAAGTTTGCCATATTCAATAATAATATGTAAGTTCATGGAATAAAAGTTCTTGACTTTCACAGTCATCATTGTCATTGTTGCAGTCATTTTGCAATCTATGACATGATGTAGATAGTATTATCTTGAATAGTCTCATCACTAAAAAAAATCAAGTCAATATGTAGTCAATGTTTTTTTTTTTTATCATGAACTCTGCAGGTATTTGTTAAATGTTTAATTACCATCAAAGACAAATACATATCATGCTGTCCATCCTTACTATTCTTTTATCTCATACTTACAGTTTTTCTATGGAAACAAACCCATAGGTTTTCAATGGCTATTGAAAACATGATCTCTGGATTCATTTTCTCAAGGGAATACTCTCTCCTAAGGTAACTATAGTAGACATTCACTAAAGTAGTCCACAATGACTCACAGACTTGCAGATTCCTTTCCCCTGGAGTGAGAGTTAGATGGGAATCCAGCAATACTAGGTTCCCAAAACAAAAATCATTAGGCCTGAACCTCACTGACAAGATGGACCACAGTAAAGAAGACTGGTCAAAGCCAGTTGAGACTAGTTAAGACCAAGAGGGCCTTGAAGGAGCTCTGCTTGTCCTTTTTGCTAATTATACGTGAATTATAATACATAAGCATGTTAAAAAGCTTTCCTAGCAGCACCATGACTTTACAATTACCATGGAAATTTCAGAAGTTACTCTATATGGTTTAAAAGGGAGAAGAACCTGCTATTCCAGGAACTTCCTGCCCGTTTCCCAGAAAACCATGAATAATCCACTCTTTCTTAGCATAATCAAGAGATAGCTATAAAAATAAAACCTCCAAAATCCCTTGTTTTGGCCCTTGTTTTTTCTATTAACCAGCCCAGGCTGCTCTGCCTATGCAGTAGCCTGTTCACTGTAATTTCAATAAACTTACCTTTATTTTCCAACTGAATCACCGCAATATATGTGGGCTGCCCTGCCTATGGACCCATTTCTTTAATAACCTTATTTTTCATCTCCTACTTATAACTCACACTTGAATTCCCTCCTGCATGGAACCAAGAGCCCACTTGGCCTCTCAGGTTAAACTCCAATTCTAGAGTTTACTTGCATCAACCTCCTTGGCAGCTCTAGTGGTACACCAACTTTGGAGTCTGTGGTCTATATCAGAAATACAAACTGACGTACTGCCCTCCAACAAATATGGTAAAAGTGAAGAGATTTTGCATATATAATTAAAGTATCAAATCATTTGGATTTTCAGTTTATCAAAGGAAGATGGTCTTAGATGGACCTCACTTCATCAGGTTAAAGCTCTTAAAAGAACTGGAGTCCTTCCTGTGGGCAGAGATTCACTACCCTGCTAGCATCAAAGAAGCAAAATACTATGAATTATATGGCCACAATAAATAAATTCTCCAGCAAACCGAGTTATCTTGGAAGCTATCTTTTTTCCAGTCAAACCTCTGATAAAGAATTCAGCCTAGCTAATATCTTTACTGCAGCCTCATGAAATCATTATCAGAGGACCCAGCTATGCCATGCCTGGACTCCTGACCCCGGATAATTAGTGTGTTGCCACTAAGTTTTGGTAATTTATTATGTTACAACACAATAGTAATTCAGCAGCCAATATAAAAATGTATTTTCTTCTTTTCAGTAGTGAGAGTTGTCAAATGAAGTAAACCAGAGTGGAGTCACATATGATCCATGTAATCACACTAAATATAGAAATGGGACAGTTTTCCAAATAGTCCCAGGAGATTCCAACTTATTTGAGTCAGCATAATTAGGAAATCCCTCTGTTTTAACCCTATAAAAAAAGTAACTTTTAAACAACCAATCTGCATTTTGGTGTCTGTTTCTGATTTCTGTAGCCCTTTTCAGTTGAAGCCAACAAGGTGGCTCAAGCCTGTAATCCACGCACTTTGGAAGACCTAGGTAAGAGGATTGCCTGAGTTCAGGGATTTGAGACCCACCTGGGCAACTCAGCAAAACCTTGTCTCTACAATAAATAAAATAAATTAGCTGGGCATGGTAGCACGTGCTTATAGTTCCAGCTACTTGGAAGGCTGAAGCGAAGGATTGCCTGAGCCCAGCAGGTTGAGACTGCAGTAGCCATAAGCATGCCACTGCACTCCAGCCAGGGTGACAGAGTGAGACTCCAACTCAAAAAACAAAACAAAAAAACAAAAACAGAAACAAAATAAGAATGAACTAAAAAAACTGTTAAGTTCTCTCTGACCTCATCATTCCTCTGTCTGTCCCAAAGCACAGGATAAGGCTGTTGAGGAATGCAGCCACACCTGGACTGAACTATTTTTCAAGATAATGCCTGCCTCTTGAGCTCATTCAAATTTCAAAGACAAGATAATTTATATCTCCAATGTTCATTCATTCATTCTCCCTAATAATTGTTGACGGACCCTCAAAAAAATTGTCTACATTTTTTTTTCCTCTTTTCTATGACAAAAAGTACATAAGCGTCTGTATTCCATTGGGTCACTGAGTAATTATTCCCCTGTGCTATGTTTGTTAAATAAATTTTGTAAGTCTTTCCTTCTTGCAATTAGCCTTTGTTAGTTGATTTTTAGTTAATCTTCAGATAGCAAAGGAGAAGTTCTCCCTGGCTTCCTAGAGTTTTGGTATTGTGAGACAGACAAACAAATACATTACTCTTCTGGAAGCCACAGTCTAGAGAACCCAGGATCTGACATGCCAGAAAAAAGGGTAAGAATGTTTTACCAGTCAAATTCTTGCATGTCTTGTCTGTAGAATCTGGTCAAGTAGATAGTAAAAATTAGTTTTGTCACTTTTTCCTTTACAAATTTAATATTTATGGTGTTGACAAAAGATGCCAAATTCTGTACAATATTTTAGATAATTTATTCTTGAGACAAACTTGAGGACATAAGTCTGGATACACCCTGCCTCAGGAGGTCCTGGGAACATGTGTCCACTGTGGCCAAATGGTGGCTTGGTTATATACAGTTTTAGGGGAGCAAAAGTTACGAAAACTGAATATCAATACATCTGAGATTCTGATTGGTTTGGCCAGGTGAGGAGGAACATTACCAGGAGGGGCTTTGCAAGTTACAGGTTGAGTTTAAAGATTTCTTGACAGATAATATGTAGTTTTTATAAGGAGATAAGGTGTTTTGCTGAGGAGAAGGGTGGAAAGGATCCAGGTTTGTCAATATGTAGAACAAGTTAAGATGTTTTGCTGAGTTCTTATCAGATGTAATTTTCCAATCCTCTTAGTTAGGAATATGGATAAAAGAAAAAGTACAGATTTTGTTCTCACTGGAAGGAAACCATTTGTATAGCTAGCTGGTTTTAGGTGTTGTGACAACTCTAGTGTAATTTAATTATGAATACTTATATTTTCTGATCATTTTTCTCCCAGAAATCATTTTTTTTTCTTCATTTTTGTGCTTCTGTGTCATTTGTCATGAAGTGTCACCCTCATTTTGTTTTATGTCCTGGAGAGATTTGTCCTGGACCAAGTGGGAGCACTCTCTCTTGATCTCTGCCATTCAGGGAGTTTTATTTTTCAGGTCACTTCTGAAAGGACTGGGATCCTCAGGACAAGTAAGAGAAGTCTCACCTTTAAGAGACTTTTGTCATCTCAATTCTTGTTGCCTGATTAGTCCTAGGTACTAGGAAGACCTACCTGGTGTCATAGATAAATGGGTCTTTGATTTGTGACTTCCCACAAATTTGTGGAATACTGGAGAAACTGTACACATAAATACCATCCTTAACTACCTATAGCAACAGGAGTCATTTGCTATCTTAGCCTATTTCTGAAATAAATTTTTGGGGGATCATGAATGCCCATTTTTAAAACATAACTTACATCCATGGTGATCTAAAACTGGACAGTTAACCTCTGAGACTCTCCATGCAAAAGGCCTATTGGCTTGAGTCATCTATGGAATAAATAAATTGAATATATTTAAAAGGCAACTTTTCAGAGGATTAAACAGTTATCTTATTGGTACCTATAAAAAGATACAAAAATATGTAGCCTTAAAATCTAATTTGGCAAGATTTTTTTTAAGGCAGAAATTAGATTTAAAACACAGTTAAAATATTTTGTATGCTCAAACTGACTCCCTCAATTCACTGTGGAATTTGTAAAAAAGGCACTTCATTTTAAAATTTAGTGGTTAGTATTTATGGTTTTCACCACTTTGGTCTGGATTTGATTTCCAGTTAGGGAACTAGTCCCATAGAGATGCAAATCATTTAATTCAAGAGAAAACAAGAAACATTTATTAAAATTAGTCTAAATTATTGGTTTTGAGTTTATACTTGTGTGACTTGACTTTTGGAGAGTATTCATTTGCTATTGATCCTTTCTCCTTTCATGTACAGCTAATGTTTTCCTGTTTGTCTCTAAGTCTCTTTTTTCATCTACATATCTTTGGAGGTGGCTCCAGATCTTGTGAGGACTGCTTCTTTGCACCTCTTTGCAGATGCTTCATGCATCCTTGGTTAAGCAATAAAAAACTTGTTGGTTTGGCTTCTAAGTCACTTGGTAAGTACCTTTGATTTAAAAGAAAAAAGGTCAAAAGTAAAAATATTGACTGTTTGTCCTGGATTAAATCTAAAAATGAGAGATTTAAAAAAAAAAATTAAGAGCTCTGCCAAAAGTCAGAATAATTAAAAGCTGATATTCAGATATTCTCTGTTCTCTTTTGCATCCTATTTCTTCCATGGAAATATTTTTTAGTTGACTGAAACTCTTTTTTTTAAGTGTTCATGTTTAGTACTTCTGTTACCTTTTTTTCTTCTTGGCCAACTTTTGCTGAGAAAAAGCAAAATTTCTTCAACCTGGTTGGAAAGCTTGAAGTCTTCCAAACTAGCAGCTTTCCTTAGACTCATTTTTCCATTTATTTCTGTTCTTCCATCATTTTTTTCTTCCATCTTTGCCAACCTGTAGATTCTCTATTTTCTGGTCAGTGGTTCAAAATTACTGAAAACAGACATCAGAGTTCTGGTTAACAGATTAAAAAACCTAGGAAGCAAATGTGAATTTCCTCAAGGAACACAGCCAAGGCACCACTGATCCTATTTTGGGACCACTGTCTTCCTCATGAAAACTCAAAAATTGTGAGTTTGATCATATTTGTTAATGGTCTATAAACTCAGAAATTTAGCTAAGAAACAAAAACTAAAAATGCCACCTATCAAACTAAATTAGTTTCCAAAGCACAACTTCTGTGCATTTAGCTGGCTTTTTTAAAATTATGGATAAAAGATAATATCCTTCTTAGATCTGGAAATGACAATACAGAAATTCATATGGAAACAAAAATGACCATGAATAGCAAAACAATCTGTAACAAAAGAAACAAAGCAGGAAGTATCATACTTCTAGACTTTAAACTTTACTATAAGGCTACAATAATCAAAACAGACAGGTATTGGTACAAGAACAGGCATATAGAACAAGTTAGCGATTCCAGAAGTAAAACCTCAATTTCTCAACCAACTCATCTTCAACAGTCTCCAACAAACACTAGGGAGAGGAGAAACTACTCAGTAAATGGTGCTAAGAAAATTGACTTACCACAAGCAGAAGATTGAAACAGGACCCCTACCTATCACTATACACAAAAATCAACTCTAAATGGATCAAAGATCTAAACATAAAACTTCAAACTATAAGAACCTTAGAAAATACAGGAGACACCCTTATGGAAATTGGAACTGGCAACCAATTCCTGATCAAAACCCCGAATGCCCATGCCATAAGAGATAAAATAGATAAGTGGTACCTCATTAAACTGAAAGCTTCTGTAAAGCAAAAGACCATCAAGAGAGTGGGAAGACAGTTCCCAGAATTGAAAAAAATATGTGCCAACTGTGTATCTGACAAAGGCCTATCATCCAGGATCTGCAAGGAACTCAAACATGCCAAAAGGAAAAAAACAAAACGCCCCATTAAAAAGTGGGCAAAGGATATAAACAGACACTTCTCAAAAGATGACGTACAAGCAGCCAACAGACACATAAAAACATGCTAAGCCTTGCTAATCATCAGAGAAATGCACATCAAAACCACATTGAGATACCACCTAACTCCAGTAAGAATGACCCTCATTAATAAAACAAACAACAACAGATGCTGGTGAGGATACAGAGAAAAGGGAACACTTCTACACTGCTGTTGGGAATGCAACTTAGTTCAATCTCTATGGAAAACAGTGTGGTGATTTCTAAAATAACTAGAAATTGACTGTCCCTATGACCCAGCAGCTCCTCTACTGGGAATGTAGCTGGAGGAACTCAAATCATTGTACAAAAAATGATACCTGCACACATACATTTATTGCAGCACTATTCACAATAGCAAAAGCATGGAACTAACTGTGCTGCCTGCTGAAACTAGAATGGATTTTAAAAAATGTGGTACATATACATGATGGAATATTATGCAGTCATAAAGATGGACAAACATATGGACTTTACAGCAACTTGGATGGATTAAGAGTCTATAATACTCAGTCATATATCACAGAAACAAAGAACAGACTACCATATGTTCTCTCTCTTATGTAGACCCTGAACACTTACCATTATACTTTAAGAAAGGGATTGGCAGTAGTAGCAAGATATTGCTGGAGTGGGGGTGGGGACATAACATCAATAAGGGTACCCGATCTCATACCAAAGGGAGGCCCAAACTTTGCCTGTACAATGTCCACTTGTATACCTAATTCTGAATTGTACTCTACATCTTCAAAATAAAATATTTTTTAAAATTATGCGTAAAAGAAATGTACATCTATAAAGTCTTGATTTGTAAGGATGTCTTTCTTTCTCCATTTAAACCACTAAACATTTTCACAATGAAAAAGATCTAGGCTTAAACTGCATAACAAAAATTACCTTTATTTAAAAGACTTTTTCTTAACTGAGACTTGAACCATTCCCTTCTCTCTCTTTTTTTTTTTTTTTTTTTGAGTTGGAGTCTCACTCTGTCGCCCCGACTGGAGTGCAGTGGTCGCTCCAGGCCACTGCAGCCTTGACCTGCTGGGGTCCGGTGATCCTTCCACCTCAGCCTTCCAAGTAGCTGAAACTACAAGTGTGCGCTCTTTTATTTATTTATTTATTTTGGTCAAATAATGATGTTCATATCCAATCATTGTCTCTTTACCTTGTTTTTATCAAAGAGTCATCACTTTAAAATTTAGAATTTTCAATTGTCCAGGGCTATGGAACAGGTAATCAAAGATTGACTAAATGGAAGAAAGAAAAACTATTTTGAAACTGATGAATAAAAATCTTTATAAAAATTACAAACCTACTTTTATCTACTTTTGTATGTCTATATGTGTTATGTGTATGTGATATTTCTATGAGATTTAAATAAACTTTGGTAAATAAAATTAGTTTTAAAATTGTTGGTGAAAAAATGGAAATGTCTTCCAATTTTAATTTATTCGTTTTTGCCTGGGTCTACTGGTTAAATTTATGCTCTTTTTGTCAGAATCTTTAAGATCATCGAATTATCACTTCCATAATATTTTGATACTTGCTTTATTTGTCTGTGAGCTAAGATATGAGGACTAGCTTCTGGGCTTCTCTAGAGTCTTGCACACATCTTGCTTTCTTTGATTTTGACATCTGAATTCTGGGGTCTGGAGAAGTGACTACATAAAGGCCTGGGATCATATGTTTTCCCACAGGGCCTGGGCGACCAGCTGCAAGATAAAGCCAAGCCATTCTCCTTAGCTCAGCTATGCCCATTCTCCCTAGCTCAGCTATGCCTCCTTTCCATACTGGGAGTAGTCAGATGATCCAGGCACCATTTTCCAAGCTCTGTTTTCTCTAATGGACTCTACCTCTTGTTTGTGAATTCAAAACTCAGAGGAGCCCTTCCCATTAGACAGCCTGATGATGGGGGTTATTGAAGAGGATATCTCTGCCCAGTATCATAAAGCTTTTGGTTGAGACAAGACTGGTTGATGTAGAGTTAGCCTGGTTTTACTTTTTCAAGAGAAAATAAAATAACTTAAATGATTTTTGAGACTCCAACTCAAAAAAAAATGAAAAAAGATATGCTTCTGGTATGAAAATTTATAAAAGCATGAGGAATTGTTCTTATTTTGAAAAAATAATTTTGGCTAGTTTGTTTTAGACTGAACAAATTCAAAACAATTTAATCAGTAAAAAATAAGGAAATATGGAAATATGGAAAGAGGAGAGAGCATAAAATAAAAACTTGTGTTATCAAACAAAAATTAAATTAATTTATAAAAAGCTTTTTAAATTGAACCTTAATATCAAAAGTACACTAAATAGAGCTAGAATTTTGTTTTTCTATAAATAAGATTTTCATAGAATACTGGCTAGAATTAGTAAAATATTTTTGTTTATCTTTGGAATAAACTGAAAAGAAGAAGAAAAAGAGGAGGAGTGAGGAAGAGGAGGAGACAGAAATAGATTCGGTTGCCCTATTATTTCTTTATTAGATCTTTTACTTATTTGAAAAAGTAAATATCTGTGTTAAAAGGTTAGACTTTCTAAAATGATTTCAATGACCATTTTGGCTAAGTAACTATTATTTGACAGTGACCCATGATCTTATTCTAATCAAGTGTTTAAAACGTTTTCTATTTTGATCACATGTTTTAAACTTTGGAATATCTGTTGGGCTTCTCAAAATCTAACTTCAAATTATAAATTAAGCCTTTTTTTTTTTTTTGAGTTGGTGTCACACTCTGTCGCCCAGACTGGAGTGCAGTGGCTGCTCCCGGCCACCGCAGCCTCGACCTGCTGGGCTCCGGCCGATCCTTCCGCCTCAGCCTTCCGAATAGCTGGAACTACAGGCGCGCGCTACCACGCCCAGCTAGTTTTTGATTTATTGTAGAGACGAGGTCTCGCCAATTTGTCCTGGAGGGTCTCGAACCCTCGAACCCCCGGGCTCAGGCAATCCACTCACCTCAGCCTCCCAAAGTGCGGGACTACAGCCTGAGCCACCAAGCCTGACAAATTAAACCTTTTTGACCTCAACCTTTGGAATGTTCCACAGGGTTCTTACAACACATGAAATGTAGTAATAAACAAGTTTATTAGCTATGTTAAATTATATATGAAACACGGTCAAATAAAAAATGTTTAACCTTCTTTGAACTATATTTATATAAATGTGTTGTTAGTATGCTTTCTAAAATTATGTGAGATTTCTAAGAATTTGATAGTTTAAATTTCTGTGTGACACAGAAAATAACTAAATTTATTGATCAATTGCATCTTTGGCCATGCACATTTTAAGAGTTCTTGTTAACAATTAATTATTAGCCGGGCTCGGTGGCTCAGCCTGTAATCCCGCGCTTTGGGAGGCTGAGGTGAGTGGATTGCCTGAGCCTGCGTGTTTGAGACCCATCTGGGCAACTTGGTGAGACCTCATCTCCACAATAAATCAAAAAAATTAGCTTGGCGTGGTAGCGCGCACCTGTAGTTCCAGCTACTTGGAAGGCTGAGGCTGAAGGATTGCCAGAGACCAGCAGGTCGAGGCTGCGGTGGCTGGGAGCGGCCACTGCACTCCATTCTGGGCAACAGAGGGAGACTCCAACTCAAAAAATAAAAAATAATTTAAAAAAAATATTATTATTTTATTTTTATCTTATTTTCTGAAAATTCTAAAGTATTATGTCTTTAAGGAGATTCCTGAAAGAAGCTGCAGCAAGTCCACTTAAACTTTCTAGCACCTTTGAAACCATAACATGAGTATAGGGAAAATAAAAAAAACCTAAAACTCGAATAAAAAGAAAAAAACTGGACTCATGATATGTCTAATGCAACATCAAGTATAAGAATAATTAAATCATATGTGGTGAGCTAACACAAAACTGAAATGATTTTCTATGACTTTTTGTTTTAAAAATTGCTGATTTATTTTAATATTTTATTTTCCAGAATTTAGGATTTTTAAAAATATTTTAAGCTATCTACAGATTTACAAAAATTTGGTAAAATATACTTATGTGAGCAGAAGTGAAATTTTATCTTCTTCTCTACCTGATCCCTCCAAAATTCAGAAACTTTGTAAGAATTATCATTTAATGACAATATAATTATTGCATGAGAGCAATAAATCTATTCTCTTTTGTAACAGAATACAGTTGGAAACACTGGTTATTTTACCAAGACTTTAACTAAAATACCATATTTTCAGATATAGCTAGACTGCCTTGCAGAATTAAGTTTGGCTTTGATGGAGCCAATGAAAATTTTCATGGAAAAATTGGCCCAATAACTAGCCTGCATTTTTTTATGTTAAGTGATATATGTTGTTTCTGACATGTCCAGGAGCCTGAAGGTATTTTGTGGAATTTGAAGAGAGGAATTTACTTAATTTGTACAGATATTATAGACACCATGAGAGGGCAAGTCAAATCTTTGTTTTACATCCCTAGCCTCAAGAATTTTTTAAGTCTAATCCCAAATTTCTTGTGAAAATGTTCCAATAAAATCAACATAAAAAGAGCCTGTATGAAAAATTACTATTCTTACTACACTTTATGCAGATAATAATACCAAATATAATAAGACTAAAAAGTATTTTGCAAATAAATTAATCTTATGATTTATTTCTGGTAGAAAATGGATACTAGAAAAAGAAAAATTATGTTTCAGAAAAAGGGCTAAAATCCACCTGTGATGAGACAAGCCTATCCAATGTGTTTGTGTTTTTATTATTTTCCCACGATTTAGATTGAGCCTTGAATTATTTCTGTGCCACAAGTCTCTAGTCTCATGTTTCTAAATATTTCTCTCATTTTTTAAAAACTTGGACTCACTGACATTGAAACTACCATTTTCTTGAAGACATGAAAGTTGAAGCTCATGTATAAACAACTTTGTGACATACAAACTGACATACAAAGGAAAATCTGTCAGACTTCCACTGTCCGCATGGCTCCAACTTGACGGTTCGACTCAGATCCAGAAATATTTGCAACTGCCTGCCTGACAGACCCTAGAAAAGTGAGTTTATAGTCTACTCTAGGCATTAAACTTTGTAATTTTTCTGTTTCCATGGTAATACCTCTTAGTGAAGATTTGTTTACCTGAATTATACATAAGGGTCAAGCTTTGAGAAATTATCTGCAATGCCATCTTCTAGAATGAGATGCAATTGTTAAATTAAACTGGACTCTTCCAAGAAATGAAAGACTAGTTAAATTGAATGTGGAAAAAAAAAAACTTAGATGCATTCTCTTCTATGTATTTATTCTCATCCAAATATATGTTCATTTCTTCCTTTACAGATCCCTTGTCTTTCAATTATTAATTCTCCATAGCTACCAAATCTACCTTAGTGTGTGAAATTTCAGCCTCCTCTGCTCAGCTTATTAGAACATTCATTCTATTTTATATGATGTGATGTTGCCTGATTCTACATGTGCAAATAAAAACCAGTTAGACTTCTAAATTAAATTTGTGTAAATTCTGTTTTTTGAAAAGTGAAAACAAAAATATAAATACATATACATCAGAACACAGAATTCTCTCCATCTCCCATAATAATGGAGAAACTATACGTGGAGAGGAGGAGCCAAAATGGTCATTGTGGAGCAGGAGATTTGCACCGCTCTCACCTAGCAAGACTGAGAGTAGGGATTCTGCTGTATTTAGGTGGAGCTATCCAGAACATTTTTAAGTGGGTTGATCTTCATGAACCCAGTGATGGTCTTTCTGAGTACACAGACTTTAGAAAGACATGTTAGGCACTGAATTCCAGGCACCTCATCCCTGCAGGAACCACCTGGCAATAATCACACACAGAAGAGGAAGATATGCTCAGAGAAGACAAGGGGAAAGTGCTGAATTGGTTCACTCCCTCCCAGCTGTGCATGAAACATTAGTTCCACAGGAGAGAAAACCTAGTTGGGAAGGGAAGCAATGGTGAGCACTAGTGCCCGGGTGGAATGGAGAGTGATTCCCTTGCAAGAGGGAATCTGTCTGACAAGCCCACCACTCTGGTGGAGCAACAGACTGACACCTCTCTTGCAGGGTAGGGCAGAGAGTGGGGATCCAGCCCCTGATTGAAGGAGGTACCCTGAACATGTTTGGAGGGGTGAAACTCCCTGCAACCAGTGGAGTCACCTTGATCACATGAATCACAAAAAGTCCAGCATGAAATCTAGGCATCCCATCTCCACACTGAGAGCTAGGCATGAATAGGAGCTGAGATTATGTCATGAAAAGAAGGGCAGCAATTCTAGTACACACTGAATCTAGTCATCCTCTCTGCTGCTGGCTGTCATTCACATGCGGCAGAGGGTGGAGAATCTAGACTGACAAGGTTATCAGTGGAGAGGAAACCAACAGTAACAGAATTTGCGAAGGGTCAATACTGCCCACTGGCCACTGTTTCTTTGGTGATCTCTTCCCAAGTAGGGAGAGATGATAGGAAAGTGACAGAGATATGGAATCTGGCTCCCCACTCTTCACCACCCCCCCAGACAGAAGCAAAAGCTCTGATGGTCTGAAAACCAATTTGTCTAGAAAGAGAACCTGAAATTACAGTATTTAACCGCAGCATGGAACAACCAGCAGAAGTGAATGCTTCTCCCTTGCTCACTGAATGATGGAATTACAGTTAAGGAAAAGAGATCTCTCACAAATGAAAAAAAAAAAAAATCAAAAGAAAATCACAGGTAACCTACAGAGTCCTAAAATGACAGCACTCTTCCCCCACAAAAAACAGTCATTGGAGCACAAACAATGGAAATCTCCCTGACTGACTTGACCCAGGTGACAGCTACAGAAATCAAAGATTGGATTGCAATAATGAACAAGAATTAAGAGGAAAAAAAAAGCAAAACACAATGAAAATGTGAAGAAGTTGGCCAATTTCAAAAGCTTCTATTCTGAAATAATGGAACTAAAGAATTCCACCCTCTAAATAAATAATAAACCAACAAGCATAGAGAGCAGAATAAAACAGAGGAAAGAATCTCAGAACTTGAAGACTAAAATACTGATTTAATTCAATCCATTGAAAACAGAAAAAAAAAGACTAAAAAAGGAGCAAAGCCTCCAAGAGATGTGTGATTATATCAAGAAAACAAATCTATGCCTGATTGGTATCTCTGAAGCAGAAAGAGAAATGCAGAATACCTTGGAACAAGTATTCCATGATGTGATCCAAGAAAATGCCTCATCTCACCAGAGACACAACCATTCAGGCAAAAGAAATTCAGAGAATCCCAGCAAAGCATTATATGAAAAGATCAACCTCTAGACACATAGTAATTCACCTACACAAAGTAGGTATGAAAGAAAAAATTCTAAAGGCGAGAGAGAGAGAAAGGTCAGAGTACCTACCAGGGAAAACCAATAAGAATAGCGTCAGACTTATGTGTAGAAACACTACAAGTCAGAAGGGATTGAAGTTCAATTTTTTTTTCTTTTTGAGTTGGAGTCTCACTCTGTCACCCAGACTGGAGTGCAGTGGCCGCTCCCGGTCACCGCAGCCTCGACCTGCTGGGCTCCAGCGATCCTTCCACCTCAGCCTTCCGAGTAGCCAGAATTACAGGCACGCACTACCGCGCCCAGCTAATTTTTTGATTTATTGTAGAGATGAGGTCTCGCCTGCCCAGGCGGGTCTCGAACCCACAGGCTCAGGCAATCCACTCACCTCAGCCTCCCAAAGGCGTGGGATTACAGGCTGAGCCACCGAGCCCGGCGAAGTTCAGTTTTTAATGTTCTCAAGGATAAGGAATTTCAGCCAAGAATTTTCTCCCCAGCCGAGTTAAGTTTCGTCAGTGACAGAGAATTAAAATCCTACCCAGATATCCAATCTCTAAGATAATATGCTGCCTTCAAGCCAGTCTTTTGGGAGATGCTTAAGGAGGTATTGAGCACAGAAGGAAAAAAAACTATGCACATCAAAAGAGCACAGGAAAACACAGAGCATACAGAGCACCCATAGACATGAAAACACATACATATATAAACGCAAAAGTTAAAAGAAAACAAAGCAATCTTCTAAGAGTCTTACAATTGGAAGAAAACGTCATATTTCAATAATCAGTCTGAATATGAATAGACTAAATGGACTACTGCAAAGACACAGACTGGTAAACTCCAGGAAGCTCATCTTACTGCAAAGGACACCCATAGACACAAATTTGGAGGACAGAAAATGAACTTTCAGGTAAATGGAAAACAAAGACACATCAGAACCTCTGGGAAGTCAGAGTTTTAAAAGCAGTATTAAAAGGAAAAATCATAACATTGCACACACACATCAAGAAAACAGAAAAATCACAAGTAAACCACCTAATGTCACACATAAACGAGCTGGAAAGGCAAGAGCACCAAAATCCTAACCTCAGCAAAAGAATCCAGATCATCAAAATAAAGTCACAACTGTAGGGCACAGAAGACAAAAGTATCATAGCAAAAACAACAAGACATAAAGCTGGTTCTTCGAAAGAATAAAAAATACTGATGGACCCCTAGCTAGACTAACTTAAAAAAAAAAAAAAAAAAAGTAAGAGAAAGTTCAGAGAAAGTTCAGATAAATACAATTAGAAATACAAAAGGTGAAGTCACAACTGGTCTTGAATAAATTCAAGAGATTATCAAAGATTACTATAAAAACCTACTAAAAACATTTTGACGTCACAACCTCCCAAGATTTAAACAAGAAGAAATAGAAACTCTATACAAACCAATAACAATTCAGGGATTGACACAGTCAAAAGAAATCTACCTACCAGGAAAGTCCCAGACCCGATGGCTTCAAGCTGAATTCTATAAGACATGCAAGGAGGAGCTGATAACAATCTTACTAAAAGTTTTCCGGGCAATTGACAAAGAGGGAAAGCTCCCCAACTCATTTTATGAAGCCAACATTATACTGACACCCAAACAAGGCAAAGACCCAACAAGGAAAGAGAGTTACAGACCAATCTCCTTGTAAGCACAGATGCAAAATTCCTAAACAAGATTCTAGTAAATTGGATCTAACAACACATCTCTAGGATCATTCACCATGACCAGGTTGTCTTCATTCCTGAGATGCAGGCCTGCTCAACATTTGCAAGACCATAAATGTAATTTAGCACATCAACAGATATAAAACCAAGAACCACATGATTATATCATTAGATGCAGAAAAAGTGTTTGAAAAAATCCAGCATCACTTCTTTATTAAAACTCTTGAGCACCTAGGTATAGGAGGAACATTCCTCAAAACAGTAAGAGCCATCTATGATAAACCTATAGAAAGCATTTTGCTCAATGGGCAGAGACTGAAAGCCTTTCTCCTGAGAATGGGTACTAGACGAGGATGCCTAGTCTCACCCCTCCTGTTCAACAGGATGGATGAGATGTCCTAGACAGAGCAATCAGGCAAGAGAAGGTTATCAAGGGTATCCAAATAGGAAAAGAGGGAATTGAGCTAATTTTCTTTGTGGGCAATATGATCCTATATCTTGGAAACCCTAGCAAATCTGTCAAAAACCTCCTTGTGTGAATAATTGACTTTGGTAAATCTTGGCTACAAAATTAATATGGAAAATACAGTTACATTTCGATACACCAGGAACAAGCAGACAAAGTGCCAAATAAAAAGTACAACCTTATTTACAATAGTCACACAAAAAAAGAAAGAAATATCTTGGCGTCCACTTAAACAGAGAAATGAAAGACCTCTACAAGAAATATAAAATGCTGCTAAAAGAAGTCAAAGATAACACAAACAAATGGAAAAATATTTCATGTTCATGGATGGGTACAATCAATATAGTCAAGATGTCAATCCTACCCAAGACAGCCTACAGATTCAATAAAATACCTATCAAATTACCAACATCATTTTTCTCAGACCCAGAAACAACAATACAAAACTTTGTATAGAAACAAAAAGAAGCACAAATAAGCAAAACAATCCTCAGCAAAAAGATCAAAGCAAGAGGTATCACACTTCCAGACTTTAAACTTTACTACAAGGCCACAGTAACCAAAACAACCTGGTACTGGTATAAGAATAGACACATTAACCAATGGAACAGGACAGAGATTATAGAAGCAAAAACTCAGTCTCAACGAACTCATCTTCAACAAAGCCACCAAAAACAACCACACAACTGAGGAAAGGAGGTTATATTTAGCAAATGGTGCTGGGAAAACTGGCTGACCACATGCAGAAGATTAAAACAGGACCCTTACCTATCATCATATACAAAAATCAACTCCAAATGAACCAAAGATCTAAACTTAAAACCTCAAACTGCAAGAATTCTAAAAGAAAATGTAGGAAATGCTCTTATGCACATCTGGGTAGGCAACCAATTCTGGAGCAAATCCACAAGTGATTGCCATAAAAGATAAGATTGACAAGTGGAATTTCATCAAACTGAAAAGCTTTTGCACAACAAAAGAAATCATCAAGCGAGTGGGGAGACAACTCACAGAATAGGAAAAAAATATATTTGATAATTATGTATCTGACAGAGGCCTATCATCCATGATCTGCAAGGAACTCAAATGAGCTGAAAGGAAAACAACCAATCCTATCAAAAAGTGGACAAAGGACATGAACAGACACTTCTCATAAAAAGACAAACAAGCAGCCAACAGATACATGGAAAAATGCTCAGCCTCACTTATCATCAGAGAAATGCAAATCAAAACCACAGTGAGATACTACTTACTCGAGTAAGATCACTTCCATCAATAAATTAAAAAAAAAAATAGATGCTGGCTAGCGTGCAGAGAAAAGGGAACACTTCACTGTTGATGGGAGTGCAGACTAGTTCAACCTCTATGGAAAGCAGTTTGGTGATTCCTAAAAGACCTAAAAATAGACCTTCCCTACAATCTAGCAATACCTCTCCTGAGAATATACCTAAAGGAACATACATCGTTTTATAAAAAAGTCATCTGCACATGCATATTCATAGCTGCACTATTCACAATAGCAAAAACATGGAACCAACCCTACTGTCTATCAAAAATGAACTGAATAAAGAAAATGTGATATTATACATATACATCCTGGAGTATTACACAGTTATAAAGAAGAGCAAAAGCATAGACTTTGCAGTGAACTGAATGGAGTTGGAGACCATCATACTTAGTGATCTATCACAGAAACAAAGAACTGAATGACACATGTTCTCACTCATAATTGGGTCCTGAACGCTAATCACATTAGCACACAGGAGGAGCAGCAGTCACTGGCACTCCAGTGAAGAAGGGAAAAGAGGAGGAACACTTAATGACACAAAATGTACCTGGTCCTAAACCAGGTGAAGTGGGGGCCATACTTCACCTGTATGCAGCCTACTTGTGTAGTTAACCCTAAATTGTACCTCACATCTCTATATTAAATTTTTTTTTTTTTTTGAGTTGGAGCCTATGTCGCCCAGACTGGAGTGCAGTGGCACGCTCCCGGCTACCGCAGCCTTGTCCTGCTGGGCTCCAGCGATCCTTCCACCTCAGCTGCCCAAGTAGCTGGAACTACAGGCACGCATTACCACACCAGGTTATTTTTTTTTTTTAATTGTAGAGATGAGGTCTCTCCAAGTTGCCCAGGCAGGTCTCGAACCTGCGGACTCAGGCAATCCACTCACCTCAGCCTCCCAAAGCGCAGGATTACAGGCTGAGCCACCGAGCCTGGCTAAAATAATTTTTTTTTTAAAAAAGAACTTATATGTGGAAACTAAACAGTTCTCTCTCAGCCACATACTTATAAACTACTGGCTTTCTCTTTTTTGTGAAAAATAGTGTGTCTTTTCTATGTACTTTTAGAATCTATACTAAGTATTTGTAAATAAAGACAATTAAGTAAGCAAACAATTACGTAGATATCAAGAACAAATGTTTTGCTACAGATACTTTAAAAATGTGAATAATGTGCCTATGGAAATTTGAGAACTGACTATACAGATTTCTGCAGATGAATTATAATGTCTAGTCAAGGTCTATTGAAATTATTCACAAAGCGTTTGGCCAAATTTTACTAAAATGATTAAAATAGATAAAAGCTCAAGCTTACAATCTTTTTCTTTTTTCTGGTTTATGTACGCCTTCTGATTCACTTTACCTGGAATGAACCTTGGAGAGTTAAATATTTTATATGAAAATATGTTAACTCCAAGTGGCAAGAGACCCCAGGAGAGTATTGAATAATAAATAACAGCACTTCTTCTTTGTTAACTTCTCATATCTATGCTTACTGAATCTCATGCTGAGTCTCCAAAGTAAGTGTGTGTTTGTGTGAAAGAGAAGCAAGATAGTACAGAGCCAACTTTAGTGGATCTCTTGCTGTGTGATCCAGACAATTAAATCACCACATTCCCATGGCGAGTTACCTGGAACACAGCAGTACCTAGAAAATAAATTTAAATTTATCTTGCTTTTACTCTTTTCTTAAGACCATTTTGAGTGAAATTATAAAAGTTTGATTTTTAATGATTGTTTGCTTACTCTACTATTGTATTTCATGTTAGTGAAATTTAAATAGCAATAAAGGCATGTAACATATTTACTAACCTGAGTAAATCTGAAGTGAAACTATTATTGAATAACTGCATCAAAAAAGAATTTTAATGGACACATAAGAAAGTAAATAACTCTGCAATATTAATTAGCTGCTGTGATTCACAGTATGACGATGTGTTATTACTAAGATCAATTACAAAGTAAAGCCAAACAATAATGCTGAAATAATATTCATGTCTTACAAAACATTTAGAAACCTGTAGAACACTTAACTCAATGCAGAAAAATAAATCCTTTATCTACCATTATGAAAACATCTTAAGGAATGATAAACATTTAGCATTCCTTATGTAAAATGAAGAACATTTTTTTAACTAAGTCAACTTTTCTTTTAATATAGGTAAACATTTTTTAAAATAATAATATAAAATTTCATTCACATAATTATTTTAATAGTGATGTGAAATAGGTTATGGATACTGCTTTTAAACTAGCCACATTGACTTATTATTAAAATTTTTTTTAGTTCAATTAAATCATACAACTGAAAAAAAAAGCTTTTATGTTAATATGCAAAACTAAAAAGATTAGTATAATATAATTTTTTTGTCTGAGAGATTATTTTTATAACAAATGTATCATTTTTCTATATATTTTTATATTTATTATATATAAATTATTCCACTTTTATAAGTTGTTTAATTTATATATCAAAATATGACTTCATAATAATATCTCAGTTAAAGTTGTACTTAGACAAAAATCTGTTAAATATCTGGCAATTTTTACAAAGTTTTGCTTAGAAAATTATAATTTTCAGCCGGGCTCGGTGGCTCAGCCTGTAATCCTGCGCCTTTGGGAGGCTGAGGTGAGTGGATTGCCTGAGCCCATGGGTTCGAGACCCGCTTGGGCATCGAGACCTCATCTCTACAATAAATCAAAAATCAGCCGGGCATAGTAGCGCATGCCTGTAATTCCGGCTACTTGGAAGACTGAGGTGGAAAGATCGCCGGAGCCCAGCAGGTCGAGGCTGCGGTGGCCGGGAGGGGCCACTGCCCTCCAGTCTGGGTGACAGAGTGAGACTCCAACTCAAAAAAAAAAAAAAAAGTTATAATTTTCTTAGAGTATTTATATTAGTAATTCAAGGTATTAATTGTAGTTATCTACCTGAATATTTTATGATTTGTATATTTAAATTATATTAAAATGATAATTGTGACAAATTGCATTATCTCCTTTCAGACGAGTTGTCTCTGTGATATTATCACTCCTGCATTGAGAATCTATTTCTCTGTCCCCTTTAACCTTGTAGGTTGTGTGACAATAGTAATCAATAGAATGCTAACAGCAATAATCTGTAATAGTTTCAGAGGTCAACATTAACTAGGCTGAAAGATATAGTTTCCTGCCACGTGAAAACTGCTCAGCTTTTTGAAGTGAAATTACCCTGACACCACGATGCTGTAAAAAGTTCAAAATCCAGGTTCATGGAAAGGTTTATAAAGGATGAGTTCTCATGTGAGAGACAGAGAAAGAATGGCAGGGGGAGAGAGAGAGAGAAAGAGGATCATCAAAATGCCAGTATTTGAGTTTAAAATGCCTTCTTGTTTCGTTGATCTTCTGTATTATTTGAGTCTCTAATTTGCTTATTATGCTCTGGTTTTACCATTTATTTTCTTCTACATATTTGGTGTTTAGGTTATTCTTGTTTACTTCCTTGATGTCTAACCTCAAATTATTTGGTAAAGATCTTTCTTTTTTTTTTTTATGTGGGTTTGGTTGTTATAAACTTCCCTCTCGCAACTGATTTTTCTGAATCCCACAGGTTTCAGTTTGTTGTGTTTTCATTTTAATTTGTCTCAAAAGTATTTTTTTTTAAATTTTTTCTTTTAATTTCTTCATTGCCCTATTGGTTGCTCATTAGCATGCTATTCAACTTCCATGTCTTTGTACAGTTTCCAAAGTTTCTCCTGTTATTGGTGTATAGTTTTATTCCATTAAGGTCAGAAAAAGATACTTTATATAATTTTTTTAAAAAATTTTAAGACTTATTTTGTGGTTTAATATATAGTTTATCCTGGAAAATATTCCATATGTTATCGAAAGGAATGTGTATGCCACAACTGTTGCATGGAATGTTCAGCCAATATCTGTTAAGTCCATTGGGTCTATCATGCAGATTACCATGTTTTCTTTGTATGTGTTAATTTTCTAGTTAGACAATCTGTCTATTTCTAAAAACAGAGTGTTGACATCTCTTACTATTATTTTATTGCAGTCATTCTGTCTCTTTAGGTCAATAAATATTTGCTTTATATATTAAGATGTTCCAGTATTGGGTGCATAGATATTTATAGTTGTTATATCTGCCTGCATAATGACCCTTTATCATTATATAATGAAATTTGTTGTCTTTTTAAAATTTAGTTTTAGCTTGTAGTGTGTTTTTATCTGATATAAGTATAGCTACAAGCTATTCCTGCTCCTTTATGGTTTCCAGTACGTGGATTATGTTATTCCATGTATTCACTTTTAGTCTATGTGTGTTTCTATAGGTGAAGTGAGTTTATTGTAGGCAGTATATAGCTGGGCCTTACTTTCTTACCCATTAAGCCACTCTGTAACTTTTGAGTGGGCAATTTAGTCCACTTGACTATGTTTATTTTTTATAGGTAAGGCCTTACTATTGTCATTTTGTAACTTGTTTTCTGGGTATGTTAATCCTTCTTTTTCTTTCTTCCACAAAATCAATTTTTGCTGAGGAGACATTTGTTTTCACACTGTCTCTTATTTTTTGTAGTCAGTTTGTCTTTTCCTTCTCTAATTTTTAAATGTTTGTGTCTCAGGATGATGATTTGTTATTAATTGTACATATGGATTGTGCTAACCGATGCTGCCGTAATAAGGCAATGAGAGGAACCTGGAAGGGACTCGAGGACACTGTAAGAGAGACTGGAAAGACAGTGAGGATATGTTATTCATTCTTTAGTAAGATGACAGTGTAATGTATTGGTGGAAATTTTATTGAAACTGGTGCCTGTGGTAGCATAGAGAATGTTTTCAATGAACTTATGGATCTGGAGAAGGAGATATTCAGACAAAAAGTTGAAAGTGATAATTGGTATCTTTAAACTATTTTAAAAGAAGAAGGAAAAGAAATGATAAAGGTCCTAGAAGATAGAAATGGAGTCCAAGGATCCCCAAGCCACCTCACAAAGGTTATCTTGAAAGTGGATTTTTCAGTTTCAATAGCCTCAGCTGATAGCATGTTAAATTACAAATCACTCAACCAAACACCTTGCAGATTCTTCTGCTTTAAATTGGAAGCACAATAGATTTTCAGTTTAAGCCACTTAGTCTGAAGTGTTTGTATGTAGCAATAAATAACTAAAATGTAATGATTATTTTCCTTATGTAACTATAATTTTAAAAGATCACTTGATTATTTTTTAATTGCAAAATAAGTTAGAATAGTGCCTCTAGACGTGCAATTTAAGGTTATGAAAATTTCTAAACCATAAATAGTCTTTAGATATAATAGCTGGATCTTTGAATTTTTAGGATTGTTTTGTATTTTCTGAATACTATATTACTTATGTATGAATATTCATATTTTAAATGTTATTGTCTTTGTGTATTCCTGTATTTAAGGAAGTCCAAGTAAAACATAAGTAAGTCTAACAGATGACACAGCCAAAAATGGTCATATGCACCTGTACGCATGCTTGTGTATGTTTTCTCTAGTCCTGTGACTATAGTATTTTATGGCCATCTGGCATCCATTTTTGTTGATGAGACATTTGTTTTCACACTGTCTCTTATTTTTTTTGTAGCCAATTTGTCTTTTCCTTCTCTAGTAGCTTTAGAGACATTTTTCTTTACTGCATTTCACAGTATCACTACAATGGACTAGGAGAGGTTCAACTGGATTTATTCTAACTTTCAATCTGACATTAAAATAATTCTTCAGCCGAGCTCGGTGGCTGAGTCTGTAATCCCGCACTTTGGGAGGCTGAGGTGAGTGAATTGCCTGAGCCCACGGGTTCGAGACCCGCCTGGGCGACTTGGCGAGACCTCATCTCTACAATTAAAAAAAAATTAGCTGGGCGTGATAGCATGTGCCTATAGTTCCAGCTACTTGGAAGGCTGAGGCGGAAGGATCGCCGGAGCCCAGCAGGTCGAGGCTGCGGTGGCTGGGAGCGGCCACTGCACTCCAGTCTGGGCGATGGAGTAAGACTCCAACTCAAAAAATAATAATAATTAAAAAAAATAATTCTTCAATTCTAAAATTTCTTAGACATTTTACCTTATATAAATTTTTCTACCTACTCTTTTCTAATATTAGCTATGGTTAAATTATAAATATATACCCTATGATTTCCAATTTTTCTTCCTTATTTTTAATTTCTTTATTATTCTATAATAGGCTGAACTCAGTACACTCTTCTCATTCAGTTTATCTCTCTTTATATTAGTGAGAATGTAAACATGTGATACATTTTGTCACCCATCATAACCGATACTCCTATTATGAAAGATAGGTTAACAACAAGAGCCTTCAAAAATAAAGACCCAAAGACACAGGGAATATTGTCCATTTGTATGCTTAGGTTTGATAGAGAATGGAAAGCCATATAGATTGGTGATTGGACAGAGGGTTTAATCTAATGATAAAAGATTGAGGGGAGAGCCCAGCAAGACTGTCTCTTCAGATTCTTCTTTCTTTTTGTGTAGCAATTCTTTTTTTTTTTTGAGTTGGAGTCTCACTACATCGCCCAGACTGGAGTGCAGTGGCCGCTCCCGGCCACCGCAGCCTCGACCTGCCAGGCTCTGGCGATCCTTCCGCCTCAGCCTTCCAAGTAGCTGGAACTAGTAGCTGGAACTACAGGTGCGCGCTACCACGCCTGGCTGATTTTTTTGATTTATTGTAGAGATGAGTTCTCACCAAGTTGCCCAGGCGGGTCTTGAACTCGCAGACTCAGGCAATCCACTCACCTCAGCCTTCCAAGGCACGGGATTACAGGCTGAGCCACCGAGCCCGGCTTTTGTAGCAATCCTACTAGAGAGGCATTACCTCTCGAAGGGTGTCTTCGAAGGAGAAGGGGAAAAAAGGGAAAGGATAATTTTTCTACGTGTTATGGCTTGCTTGGGGGGAGAGGAGTTCTAGTTTCTATGATCTGCCTTGCAGAACAGAAATTCTGGTTTCTATAATTTACTTCAGAGGAGAATAAAGGGCAGGAGACAGCAGGATGGGAAAAAGTAAAACAGACCTGGTTTCTGAGCCTCTTCAATATTTTGACTTCAAAGTTTCGACATGCCAAGGCCTCATACTTAGGGTCTCCTGTCCTAAGCCCTAACATGTTCTATGGATGATATAGTATTTTAGGAAATTTTATTTTTATGCCAGCTACTGTATTTCAATATCTAAAATCTGTAATTTGATTTCAGTATCTATCGGTTCATATATGACTGTCTTTTATAATTTTCTTATGATTTCCAGGAAGGTTACATTTCTCTTTTAGGATCTTAAAACTACTTTAAAATCAATTCAAAATTACTCTAACATTTGCATTTCATTTATTTACTCCTATTTTTCAATGGTTGATATTGCTGATCTCACATGAGATATCTCTCTCTTTCTTTTTCCCTTTCTCTTTCCCTCTCTCCCAATTCTCTCTCCCCGCCACTTCTTTCTTTGTCCTGTGTCCTTGTTTTTGCCTCTACCTGGCTTCTCATACTCTGTCTGGAATCAGAAATTGTACTGGCTCTCATACTGTAATGTTCCAGGGTACTCCCGATCTAGTCACTAAGGTAACATATAGTTCATCCCAGACAGGGTCTTAATTTTCAATACGAATAGCATTATAAAAGTCATAACTCTTAGAAATGGTCGAGGATTTTATAATCTCCTTTCTTTCATGCATAGGGAGCCTTAATTCAGTCCTCATTTTTATGCAAAGTGGCTTATATATATTATGTTTGGGGAAAAAGGAAGTATGAATTTTCAAAGTCATCTTGACCAGAAATCCCCTAAGAGCTCACTATTGCTTTTGTCTGCCACCCTCCGGTCTAGACCTCAGAGCTTTGACTGAAAATATCAGGCAATGTCCATCTTTTCCAGATATTTGTATGCTGTAAAGGATTTTTAGTCAGATAACACATACAAACAATAAAAAATGTTCATTAAAAAGGAAAGAGTTTATACAGTTATTGAAAGATGTGCGTTCACTTTATAAACTATCAATAAAATATTTTCTAATAACAACTTCTACTTCCTCCTTCAAAAAAAAAAGGTATAGATTTAAACCAGTTGAACTAAAAGTGTGCTTTAGGAACTGACTGGGCGGGAGAAAACTGTAAAAGCATTATGAACTAACAAAGTCCTAATGGTAAGAGTGGCATAAGAATGAAAAGAGCAAACCAAGAAACATAACAAAAAAGGAGTCAACATACCAAGAGACAGAACCTGAGAGATTAAAGAACAAGGAATTCAACATAATGATAATCAACGGGGCAATAACAGCAAGCAAAATAGCAACAGGTTACATTTGCTAAGTGCTGATTGAAATATTCCATACACAGGAAATCAAAACAATCTTAGTGCCAGTGACAGAATCTGGACATTTTAATGAGAAAAATTATTATTGAGTCATGAAAATTCAAGATGTGATTGCAAGCCACACAAAAAAGATGAGTCCTGAGTCAGTTGAAGACAAGAGGCAGACATTTTTAGGCATCAATGGAGTCAAAATTTAAAAGGGATAAGGAGGAATAGAGAGTCTTGAAAAAAAGTTTAAAATAAAATGAAATGAGAAACAAACTGAGTAGCTTATTACCTCAGAAGAGTTGTTTTTATCAAATCTACGTATTTTGAGAACTTACAGAGAATGAGGAGATTTTTACATTTTTTATCATTCAGCAAAAAAAATTGCAGCAATATCTTTTTTTTTATGACTTTGTGTTTTCTAGATATCCTTCCATATAAATATTTATACTCTGTGTTGCTAAAGAGCATCACTCTAATGTACTATAATCCCACGGTAAGAGTTACTATAGAAAGCTGAAACTTTCATGGTGTCTTCCTGTAAATGGATTCTCATTTTCATCTGTAATTTAATCCAAAAGAAAAGGTATCATTTTAGACGTGCAGAAATATAAATCACACCTGAATCCATAATGGCATCTAGAATTATCTCTTTGAAATATCTTAAAATACTTTGCAGTACACAGTGAATTAATAAAACTGTACTTTTTTCCTGAATTTTCTTTTTTTCCCCCCAAGCAGTTAAGATACAAAAAGAGAAGAATTACTGGTATATGGAGATTGGAATTACTGTTCCAGTTTTTTTATTGTTATTTTATTTCAATTTAACGTTTTCCAGTAAGCTAACGTATGCAATATCCCTAAACAAACTTGAAATGTACATATTAATATGGAACTCACATAGGGAGTTCCTTTCTGTGTCCCGTTTTACCTTGGCAAAATAGCCTACTGTGCAGAGTGCTCCGTGGAGAATTCTTTAACACTGGGTGGCGCTATATACTAACAGAAAAATATTTATCTAGCATGAATGTATATTTTCTTAGCTTCAGTTCATTTTTGTGGTCTTGATATAAACTATCACTGGATATTATTTTGTGAGTCCTTCCATATACCACTCACACAAACGTCTGGTGCAAATTGGCCTATTAACAAGGAAATGTCAACCATGTTGCTCCAACTAGGTAATAGGTTCATGATAAAGCATTATGGCACATAAACTGGGAGAAAACAAAAACATCTGATAGGGAAACATTTTTCCCTCATGATTATGACAAAAGATATTTTTTTGGTGGGAAACATTAAACAAATTACAAATTTGCATAGATAGTGAATTCCAAAGTAGTATCCATGATGTAATAATTTGTCAAAAGTAATATAGAAGTTATTTAAATTACCCACCGAGATCTTTTGCAGAGCCACTCAAATAAATTGAACTATTTTTCCCCCAGGAAATTGGAAACCAAGGCACTTATATTCAAAAGGGACAAATAGGTTTTCAGAAATGTTAACAAAGTATCTTCTATACAATTGATCAAAAAGTACACTAGAAAAATCTACAAATAGAACATTAGAATCTCGGAAAAAAAATAAGAAACATAAAATACTATTTTTGTGAGAAGGGGTTTTTCATTTTTTCTTTTCTTTTCTTTTTTTTTTTTTTGAGTTGGAGTCTCACTCTGTCGCCCAGACTGGAGTGCAGTGGCCGCTCCGGCCACCCGCAGCCTCGACCTGCTGGGCTCCGGCGATCCTTCCGCCTCAGCCTTCCAGGTAGCTGGAACTACAGGCGCGCGCTACCAGCCTGGCTAATTTTTTGATTTATTATAGAGGTGAGGTCTCGCCAAGTTGCCCAGGTGGGTCTCGAACCCCGGGGCTCAGGCAATCCACTCAACTCAGCCTCCCAAAGGCGCGCGATTACAGGCTGAGCCACCGAGCCCGGCTTCATTTTTTCTTATAAGTGATCAATAATTTACAAACATGGTTTATAAAAAAATTATTGAAAAAAATATATCAACATGTGAATTCCTCTTCCGCCAACCCTCTCCCAACAGCCACCATTTATACTCTATCCCCATAGATAGAGGTTGATTTATCTATTCAGTCCTTTTTATTTGCATGAAGTAAATGTATGTATATATCACAGATTTCTGTTGTATACTAATAGAATCACCCATACATAGTGCTTGGCAACTTGCTCTTTCAATTAAAGACAGATCTCAAAGATCTTTCTACATCACCATGAAGTTTCAACTAATTCTGTTTAACGGTAGCATGATATTCGATTGCACATAAATGCCGTACATTTTTAACCATTTTAAATAAAAATGCTATTTTATTTTACAGATGTGGGGTACACATCAGGATCAGGTCCATAAGTGGTCTATGAGCAGGTGAAGTTTGGGCCTCCCACTGGTCCTCATTTCATCTGGTTTAGGATCAGGTGTCCTTAGTGATGTTATGTGTCCCCCTCTCCCCTGGTAGTGTCCCTCTACAGCTGAGCCCTCTCTTGTAGTATTGAAATAAATGTTCAGGTCCCATTTATGAATGACACCATGTGGTATTCAGTTTTTTGTTTCTGTGACAGATCACTGAGTCAGATAGACTTTTTCTAATTGAATTTTTAGAGTTTTAATTTCTAGTTTTTTCTTTATTATAAATATTGTTGCAGTAAACATCTTATCTGCACATTTCTGTGGATGTGCATATTTCTGTTGGATGAGTTTTAAAAGTAGAAATGCTGAGACTAAAGGAATGAAGGATTTCCTAACAAGTTTGTCTAATTTTACAATAGCTCCAACAATGTAGGAAAGTGGCTTGCTGGAATACTTCCCCAGTTCTTGGCAGCAATGAACAGTATCAATCTCTTTTTTTCCTTCATATTTGAAGGTTGGGATGTTACATTTTGGCTATATTCATTGTTGATTACAGATTGTGGATTATTTTTATACTTTTATTGAAATTTATGGGTTTTCTTTTTAAAATTGAGCATTCTCATCATTTTTCCAAGGCTTCATACTGGATCGATTCTATTTTTCATATAGCATTATGAGAATATGTGTATATTTTGTTGATAACAATGTAAATATTTCTTCCAGCCTGTCATTTTGTCTATTTGCATCATTTATACTATATTTAATAGTAGCTTAAAGCTACATCATCTCTATCATTTTTTTCTTTATGAATACTGATTACAGATCTTACTTAAGGAAACATTTTCCATTCTGAATTGTTTAAGATATTTTCATTTATTTTTTACTGATACTTTTATATTTCAGGTTTTATTGCTATATTTATCTCTTCTAAAATTCAATTTTGCATATGGTATTTAGGAGGGAAATTCATCGTTTTTCTGAAATAGTCAATTTTTCAAATCTTATTAAAAAGTTTACCATTTTCTCATGACTTTAAACTAAAGCTTTAGTCATAAACCAAAAAAAATCTTTCTCAAGATTTTGAACAAGTATTATTTGTGTTCTCTGTTTTTATTGTTTACATTTTGTTTTATTTTTTCCTAGAACTTCTGTTATAATCAAATGGTGATATTAATAATATTCATATGCTAATTAAAATACATGGAAATCTCATTTTCAAAGTATGATATAACTGAATTAAGCGAAGAAAGATTGACGGTCATTTTCAAAAAATGTCAAAATGTATGTATGCACAATGGAATACTAGTTAGCCATTAAAAGAAGAACATTATGTTATTTGCAACAACAAGGATGGACTTGGAAGACATTATACTAAGAGAAATAAGCCAAGCACAGACTGACGAATCCAACATGTTCTCACTTACACATGGAGTCTAAAAAATGTCAAACTCATAGAAACAGTGAGCAAAATGCTGGTTACCAGAGATTGAGGAATAAGGGGAACACAGAAATGTTGTTCAAAAGATACAATATTTCAACAGGACAGGAAAAATAAATCATAAATATTTGATGTGATGGATATATTATTATCTTGATTTCATCATTTTTCATTGTATACATATATCATAGCGTCCCTTTGTACCCCATAAACATATAAAATCATAATTTGGCAATGTCAAATAAATTAAGCAAAACATGTTATCATGACTAAGCTTTTTCTATTTTTGTCATTTTTCATAATTTGCACAATGACTCAAATATTAAAAATACATTCCCTTTCTTAAGGGATTTACGAAAGACTAACCTTGATCTTGAAACTGACAGTTACATATTTACCTACATATAAAACAAGTTATATTGGCAAGGAAAAGATATAATGACTGGTAATTTTGCATCATTGTGTCTGCACTTCAGTAAGCACACTAAAATGTGGCTGTGTTTGAATTCTTCTTAAATGTAAGGCTACATAAACAAAACATTTTTCTTAGTAATGTAGATGAAGCCTCTTAGGACTAGAAAGTTTGCTTTACTGAGACATCTTCTAGAGATATGATTTTATGATAATTTCTTGACCAAGGTTTTATTTTCCATTTGAAATATCTTTGATAACAGAAACAGTTCTCCACATTTATTTCTTGATAAAAATGCAATATTTATGTGAATACAGTGTGAGATGCAGTGTTCTTACTAATAAAGCATTTGTCACTAAATATGTGAGTTTTTTTTCTCATGCCATCCAATTCTCCAGCTCTCATGAAACCAACTGGTCAGACATAAATCAAGCATGAACAAATTTCAAGAAATCAAAATAATACCATGCATCTTCTTAGATCACACTGGAATAAAAATACATATCGCCGCCAACAAGACCCCAAAACACACAAAGACATGGACACTAAACAACATGCTGCTAACAACTCCTGGGTCAGCACGGAAATCAAGACCGAAATAAAAAGATTCCCAAACAAACAAAAGCAAAGACATCTTTTATCAGAACCTCTGGGATGCCACGAAAGCAGTGCTAAGAGAAAAATTCATACCATGGCTTGCACATATCAAGAAAACAGAAAGATCGCAAGTAAACAGCCTAACATCCCACCTAAAGAAGCTGAAAAGGCACAATCATCTAAATCCTAATTTCAGCAGAAGATTCCAAATCACCAAGATAAAAATCACAATTGCAGAATATAAAAGACAAAAATATCACAGAAAGGATGAAGACAAAAGCAGATAAATAAGGTTGATGGACTCCTGACCAGATTGAAAAAAAAGAAGAAAGTCCAGAGAAACACAATTAGAAATGCAAAAGGCAAAGTCACAACTGACCCAGAAGAAATTCAAAAGACTATCAAGATTACTATGAACATGTGCATGCAAATAAACTAGAAAACTAAAGGAAAAGGAGACTTTCTGGCATTACACAGCATCCCACGATTGAAACAGGAAGAAACTGAAACTCTAAACAGACCGACAACAATCCAGGAAGTAAATTCAGTCATAGGAAATCCCCCCACTAAAACTAACCCTGGAAATATAAGCGGAAGTACTCAAATCATTCTAAAAAAGATACCTGCACACATATGTTTATCTCAGTATCGTTCACAGCAGCAAGAACATGGAACCAAGCTTGTAGCCCATCAAAAGAGGACTGCATTTAAAAAATGTGGTACATATACATAATGGAATATTATGTAGCCATAACGAAGAACAAAATCATGAACTTCACAGCAACTTGGATGGACTTAGAGTCTATAATACTGAGTGAACTTTCACAGAAACAAAGAACTCAGTATCACATGTTCTCACTCATAAGCAGACCTTGAACAATTATTGTAACACTTAAGAGAATGATTGGCTGTAGTGGGAAGCTGCCGGGAAGGGGGTGGGGAAGCGGGATTGGCAGTAGTGCAAGTCTGCCTGGGGAAGGGGGGGCATACGTCATCAACAAGGGTACCTGCATAATGAATATTTGTATACCCACCCCTGAATTGTACCCCACAACTTTAAAATAAAAAAATTAAAATTAAAAACATTTTAACTTAAAAAAATAAAAATAAATAAATTAAATAAAATTTCAAATAAATAAATACATAAAACAAGCCCCAGCCAGAAAACTTCCCAGTTGAATTCTGCAAGACACACGAGGAGGTTCTCATACCAATCTTATTTAAAGTATTCCAGGCAATAGAGAACAATGGAATTCTTCCCAACTAATTTTATGAAGCAATTCAATTCAATTCTGACACTAACCACCCCATAGGTTACCACAAACCCCACAGGTTGAGGACTCAGTCCCACAAAACTGTCCCCAGCATCAAACTTCAATCCCTAATCCTGGATCTCCTATATTCTGCCTGACTGGCTATAAATCTGGCGCTCCCACAACTCTCTCCTCAGATCTTAATAATTTGCTGAAATGACTCACAGAACTGAGGAAAGTGCTTTCCTTGCTATTACTAGTTAATTATAAAGCATACAACTCAAGAATAGCCAAATGGAAGAGACATATAGGGCAAGACATTGAACCTTCTCAGCACCTTGCTCTGTTTACAAACCAGAAGCTTTTTCCATCTCCTTCTTCAGGGGTTTTTATGGAGATTTCATTTTGTAGGCATAATTGATTTAATCCTTGGCCATTTGTGATCAATTTCCAGTTTCTTCCCCTTCTCAGAGGTAGAGTGGGTTGAATGTTCCAACTCTCTATCATGCCTCTTTCTGACAACGAGGTTGCATCCTGCAGCTATCCAGAAGCCCCTAAGAGTCACCTTATTAAAGTAAGGTACAGTTCATGGAAACTTTAAAATAACAAAAGATGATCCTATTACCCCTTATCATTCTGGAAATCCCACATATTTTAGAAATTTTTTTCAGGAACCAGGGACAAAGACCAAATATATATTTCTTACTGTATCACAGAAGCTTACACAAGAAATACAGTGCAATTTTCTAATAATAGACTCAAGTTTCTTATATTAATGTTTATGTGAGAAAAATAAAGTAACACTGATTTTTGCAATATTAAAAAAGAACATATAAAACATACAATCTGATATCTTACAAACATGATTTCTCTGTAGATCATAATAAAATAATGCAATAATCTTTATGGTAAGGTGTACTGATTAAACAATGAAATTTACCTAAGCATGTCTGAGTATTTTTTCGAGCATGAAACACATTCATAAGCAAGTATACTATAATTCTGTCATAATACACATATTGCTGATTCATAATTTAAATTTTCCTTCAACTTGAATTCATTTTTTATAATTAGTACTATGAAATTCTATATTTTAAACAAGAGAGATGACAGTCAATGAGTCCTAAGAAATCAAACTATGCCTAATTGAAAATAGTAATTAATTACATAACACTAGTGTTTTTTATTCCTACAGCAATTTTTATTGAATTAGGTATAATGGGATTTTTACACATAGCATTAAAATAGCAACAATACAAACGATTAAATGCATCTATTATATACATATTATAATTATTTAATACACTAGTATATACCTAAGATTACTATTAAAATAGAACTAAGGGGGTAACCCCCTCAGGTCTGCTACTACTGTGGGAGGTTTTCTGCCCTCTTAATAAATCCTGCTTTAAAAAATAAAATAAAATAAAGTAGAACTAAGGGAAGTGCTTTACTTACTATTACCAGATAATTCTAACACATGCAACTCAATAATAATCCAAAGGAAAAATACATAGGACAAGACACTGCATCTTCTAAGTACCTTACTCTGTTGATAAGTCTATCTCATTCCAAAAAGGTCTTTATAAGACTTTCTTATTTTTAAGTCAATACAAGACTACTCACATTTCTTTGTATCAATATATCTTTTAGACACTATATGTGACTGCATAGACATCTAAACAGAAATAATGCAAAACTAGACTATTTTAATTCATGCACTAACATTTAACTTTATAAATAAATGCTATTCCATAAGGAAGCGAAAGAGACAATATTGCTTACTAAAAATATTTGTGCAATTTTCATGTAAGCAACAAACTACAGAATCACTTCATATACTTCTATAATCAAGCTGAAAAGCAGTGAGCAGGGTTGTTCCAATTCTGATTAATGTAAGCCCATTAAGGCTGGGTAATGTTGAATGCTTTACACTTTAAAGAAGTAGAGCGAAGATAAAAACAGAACTGACAGAAAATCTGTATTAATTTGGCCTTTATAAATTTATTTTAAAACTACGAAGATAATGTTCTTTTGGTATTTTATTTGCAATATGTTTACTGGCACCTCTTTTAACAGTCTAATATAGTTACTTTTTAACAATATTAATTGTTGCCAACATATGATAAGAAGATTTGAATTATCTCTTTGTACATATGATCGATCTTAAAAGGTTTTAATGTTCATGTATTTGAGAAAAGCATAAGGCTTCATTACAAATATATTCCATGATTTGCTGAAGAATTTTCACAGCAATTTATCATTTTTACTAGCATAAAATTTGCAGTTATTTAAAAGAAAACTAAGAAGTTACATAACTTTATTAAAGTACATTTGACATTTTAAAACTAAATCTTTGTCTTTAAATATGCACATTCTTACTCTAGTACGTTACAAAATAATGCATTTTAATACATTTAAGTGAGTGATATAGATAGCATAGATATACAGAATCCCACTGTTTCTTACAAAGATTTCTCTAAGAATGTTTAATATGTTACTGATCCTTCACATGCTTTTACTCATAAGGTCTAAATTAGTCCTATTTCTCCCTCTGTCCTGGTTCTCCACATAACCCATTTATAACCAAAGAATGTCCTACTTGCCATATGGTGTTGCCATGGATGTGTGGGACTTAGTACATTGATGTAACTGAAGCCAATTTTTGCATCTAAGCAATTTCTAAGAGTTATAATACAAGGAATTTGCAACCAGAATTCTTAGAAAATGGAAGTAGAGAAGCTTGTGCCAGAAACAAAATAGGAACCTGTCTTTCAGCCTCCAGTTTCTTCTTCCATGCCATCTCCTGCTGCCTTAAGGGACTTCATGGCCGGCGCTGCTCCAATTTACAGAGATCTTCACCTAGGCATACCATACTAAACAAACATCTTCTTGAATCTGTACCATAGAACGTAATATTTGATTATAAGTTAGGTGGATGAATGCATGCATATGTTTGCCTTTCTAATGTTTCCAGCTGAAGTTCTAACACCTTTAAAGTCATGAGCTATTTCTCTTATTCTCTTTTATCCCAAACAGTCAAATAAAAGGGAGAAAAAGTGTTAGACAAATTTGTGCATGTTTATCTTTACAAATTATAACAATTATTTCACAAAGTTGTAATAAGATATGCAATGAGGTGAAAATACAACAGTGAAAGACAAGTAGTAAGAACTTTATATGTGATTGCTACAATTTTATGAGAATTAATTAAAAGGAAATACATTGATATCAAAGAGCAGTACCATCAGTGTGAAGGATATTAAAGTAGTTGTTAAATAAAAGAGATATTTGGTATTTACTTGCTTTAAGAACATGCACCTCTCTCTAGTATTTCCATAAATAATAAAATAGGGATTAAATTATCTTTAATTTTGGTTGCTAGATAGTGTTTCCCTCTGAACAGTACACAGAGTTTAATTTGGACATGGTTGCTCCCAGGTTTTATTCAAACTTATCCGCAATAACCAAAAATTCCTGACAAAAATAGAAACAACAAATATAGTTAGTTAATAAGGGTAATGAAAGAAAACTGTGTGGAGCAGAAAGCAAAAATTTTTTAAAATTTAATTTAATTTAAAAAACCAAGGGTAAAGGTAATGAAAATAATTGAACAGGAGCAAGTCTGAAAAATCGACCACAACTGAGAATTTTATAAATTCCTCCAGTTTTGTACACTATAGACTGACAGTGTGAATTTTTCTGATGGCTTTAATTAGTCTCTCTTCAAGAGAGCGGCATGCAAGGATATGCAGCTGAAGTTATATTAAGGAACATAGTTTAATAGGGTTATGGGTTGACTGAGGTGAGTGAATCACTTTAGCTCAGGAATTGGGAACTGCAGCTTGGACAACAGGACTCATGCACTCCAGCCTGGACAACAGAGTGAGACAAGACCCTGTCTCAGAGAAAAAAAAAAAAAGCTAGAGTTTTGAGTTTTGGATGGTTGGAAGGTACAAGACAAATAACTCAAAGAATGGTTCTACCTGTAATGGAAAGCCACTATAAGATTTTTAAACAGGTGGTAGCATCAAATTGCATTTTAAACAAGGTATTTTAGATCTTTGAGATTATTTATTCATTTAACAAATGTTCATTTTATTGTTATATATACCAGATACTTCTCAAGATGTTTGGAATAGCAAGGTAAATGGGCCAAAAACCAATTTTTTTTTACATTTTATAATTTAGTGAGATAGTATGACTAGTGGGTATGATCAGCAGTCAATAACATGTGTGACAAATGAAGATCTCTTAATGAGAAACATCGGATTCAAGGACAGAATGAAGAGAAGGAAGTCATCACTTGAAGAGCTGAAGCCAGAGGAAAAGCAAATACAAAGAACTAGAAAAATCAAAAAAGAACAACAACAAAAAAGAACTAGGCATGTCAGAGGAATAGAAAGCAAGTCAATGTGGATATAACAAATTTCATGAGAATGAAAGTTGCACAACTGGAGGTTAGAAGGTAATCAGGATACAGCTTATGCAAATATATGCTAAACAAACATATTCTTGAATCTGTACCATATAGTTTAATATTTGATTATAAATTAGGTGGAAGAATGCATACATATGTTTGCCTTTATAATGTTTCCCGCTGAAGTTCTAACATCTTTAGTCATGAGTTTCATATATATCCTATTGGTTCTGTTCCTCTAAAGAGTCAAATACAATGTCAATGTTTTTCAGCATCCTTAAATGTTTAGAACATCTGCAACTTTGTGGCTCAATGCTTAAGTGCTGTGGTAGAAATACACTAAGATGACCCCCAAGATGTCATAACCTTGCAAAATCCCTTCTCAAGAACAAATGACACCTATAATTTACATTCTAACCAATCAGCTTCAGCATCCATTGACTCTATTAGATCATTTTATTGTAAATATTTGTCCATGATTTAATCTAATCTATTGTTTGTCTGCCTGAATATAATTTTATAGAGGCAAATATTTTTGTCTAGGTCCACTTACATATTTTTTCCTTCTTTCTTTCTTTCTTTTTTTTTTTTTTTTTGAGTTGGAGTCTCATTCTGTCACCCAGACTGGAGCGCAGTGGCCGCTCCCGGCCACCGCAGCCTCGACCTGCTGAACTCCGGCAATCCTTCCGCCTCAGCCTTCCAAGTAGGCGGAATTACAGGCATGCGCTACCATGCCCCGTTGATTTTTTGATTTATTGTAGAGATGAGGTCTCGCTGCCCAGACGTGTCTCGAACCCACGGGCTCAGGCAATCCACTCACCTCAGCCTCCCAAAGGCGCGGGATTACAGACTGAGTCATCGAGCCCAACTTGTCTTTTTCACTTCTATGTTAAATATGCCTTAAAGTATTTAGGTATATTTAATGAATAATAATTAAAAATATTTAATAAATAAATACTGCTTAATAATAACACGTAATAACTTTATATATTACTATGTTGAAATATACAAATTTGCCAATAGTCATACAAAAATGTCTATTTCTTATAATTGCAACTATACAACGTCCCTTTTAATCTGTTTTATTTCTCACAATGAGGTAAATGTTACTATTAAGAGAAAACTATAGACTATTAGAGAATTGATCAATATAAGAGCAGGTTTGAGAAAATTGATCTTGAGACGTGAAACTTGAGAAATGGAGAAAGACATTGAAATTTCCCTTTTCTGTATAATCTTGGTATAACTTGGACTCATATTCCGTTAATTTAGTCTTGAAGCGAATTTTGCATTTTTTATGACCCTACATTACAAAATCAGGTAAGGCATTAAATAAATATATATGTGTGTGTGTATATATGTGTGTATGTGTGTATCCAAACTTACTTCCATTTCTCAGATAATGACACACCTTATTTATACACTTGCTTACTTCAAAACCCTGGAGTCATCCTCCTTGGGTTCTCTTTTTCCCTCATCCCATTCGTCTTATCAGTGAGTATCTGCAGCTCTATTTCAATGCTCAATCACTTTTCACAACCTCCTTCATTACCACTTAGGACAAACCATCACTATCTCTCACTTAAACACTTCTGATATCTCCTTAATCAATTTCCCTATTTTCATATAGGCTCATTCACAATCCATTCAGCTGCTGAAGGTATGTTTTAAACATACAATTAAGATCATATTGCCCCATTTTAAAACATCACCCAATAGATTCCTAATATTAAAATGAAATTGTAGTCTTCCTCTTGTCCTATGCTATGCACAGTTAGAGTATTTATTCTTACATGTTTAAACTTCAGTCACCTTCAAAGTACTCTCCATTTGATGCAACAAATCTATTTCTATTAAGATGCTTTTTCCATTGCTCAAAACAATTTTTGAACTCATCAATTTTGATGTCTTTTAGCACTTCTGCTGTTTTGTGTTTCACCTCTTCCACATTGGTATAACTTTTCCCTTTGAGTAATTTTTTCATCAGAGGAAACAAACAAAAAATAATTCACTCAGGGAAAGATCAGGTGACTAGGGAGTTAGGGCATGGAGGTCATGATGTTTTTGGTCAAAAACTGCTGAAAGCTGGGCTCGGTGGCTCAGCCTGTAATCCTGCACCTTTGGGAGGCTGAGGTGAGTGGATTGCCTGAGCCCGCGGGTTCGAGACCCGCCTGGGCAGCGAGACCTCATTTCTACAATAAATCAAAAAAAAAAAAATCAGCCGGGCATGGTAGCACATACCTGTAATTCCGGCTACTTGGAAGGCTGAGGCGGAAGGATCACCAGAGCCCAGCAGGTCAAGGCTGCGGTGGCCAGGAGCGGCCACTGCACTCCAGTCTGGGTAACAGAGTGAGACTCCAACTCAAAACAAAAACAAAAACTGCTGAACACTCAGCATGATGTGGTCAAATGCACTCATAAATCACCCATCATGAAAGGGAAAATACGTTGAAATAATCTCCAAAAAAATTCAAGCTAAAGGTAGCCTCTCACAACAAAGCTAACTGGTAAACTGATAGGTTCCTAAACATTTACCTTCTGGGGGTAAGACTTTACTACAAGGAGCTCACCACCTCCAGAAAATAATTCCAAGTTTTTTTTGGTCTCCCTCATACACAATTTTTTATAAATAAAAATTAACTTTTATTTTCAGGTTTTTAGGTGTGTGTGTGTGTGTGTTATTGTAATATTGTGTGTGTGTGAGAGAGAGAGAGAGAGAGAGAGAGAGAGATACTAGGGAGAATGTCTCACAAAGACTAAGTCCCACTACAGGCCACCTGCAAGCTGGTGGATGACGAATTCCAGTAGCATAGTTCAGTCTAAACCCCAAAACCTCAAAACTAGGGAATTCAACAGTGTAGCCCCTAGTCTGAGGACAAAGTCCTCAGGGCCCCAAGAGGCTACCAGTATGAGTTAACACAGTAGAACCTAAAGTTTGATGTCCAAGGACAGGAGGAATTAAAGCACCCACTAAGGAAAGAGAGAGAGTGAGGGAAAACTCGGCAAGCTGAATATCCTACTTTTGCCTGCTTTGTTCTAGTCATGCTAGTTCTAGTCTAGTTGATTATGTGGGTCCCATTCACATTGAGGGTAGGTCTTCCTCTCTGGGTCTACTGACTCACATCAATGTCCTCTGAAAACACCCTCACAGATACACCCAGAAACAACTATCTAGGCCTCCCTCAATTCAGTCAAGTTAATATCTAATATTAACCATCACAAACATATTTGCAATGCAGTCTTAATTTGCATACAAGTTTTACAAACATTATACAGTGTTAATATTAATATTTAAGAATGCTAAATCTTAATGTATCTTTTGAAAATAAAGCATGACATTTATAATTATAATGATATTTGCCTTTAAAATAAAATACCTTACATTAAGAATAATCAAATGTTATGTTAGAATAAAAGATTACTTTTTTACCTAAAAATAAATCATAGTATTAAAAAGAAGAGAACTTGAAAGATCGCTCATTGACATTCATATCCTTGCAAAAGTAAAATGGAAAGCTTGCAGTTAATACTTCTTTTACAAACTTTCTTTCCATTGGTATGCTTTAAATAGCCCAGATTGGTGACACCTACGTCAATCTGTTAAGGAAAACTGAGGTAAAACCATTAATTAATTACATGATGAAAGTTAAAACAACCTAAATATACTTCTCAAGAGGAGCAGGGTAGGGTGATGAAAAGAGAGCGGACTTTAAATTCAGATGAATGTGTCCAGAATCTCACTTATCAGCTGAAAACTTTGGTTAAATTCTTGAATCATACTGATGCTTAAATTCCTCATCTATAAAATTAAGACAACAATCTTTCTTATAGTGATATGGCAAGCCTAAAATGAGTTAATGTATGTAATTCATTGAACACAGTGTCCTACACACAGAAACACACCAATAAATCTCAGATTTTCTCAAGAATTAATAAAATTGTCCTTATACCCACTTACTCTTTGTCTTATTATGCTCTTTGCATCAGAAAATTGTGAGAATTAACAATTTTACTCCGAGCTAATAAATTGCAGACACATTAAGCATCATTTTTCAAATATTATAATGTTAACTTTAGAAAATGAATGATTACTTGAAATAGCATCTTTTGTTTGGTAGACTTACTGGTAGATTCCAAGAAAAATAATTTTCCATAACTGCTTTTAAAAACACAAAATGCGCCGGGCTCGGTGGCTCAGACTGTAATCCCGCGCCTTTGGGAGGCTGAGGTGAATGGATTGCCTGAGCCTGCGGGTTCGCGACCCGCCTGGGCAACTAGGCGAGACCGCGTCTCTACAATAAGTCAAAAATGAGCCGGACGTGGTAGCGCGCACCTGTAGTTCCAGCTACTCAGAAGGCTGAGGGGGAAGGATCCACGGAGCCCAGCAGGTCGAGTCCGCAGTGGTGGGGAGCCGCCACTGCACTCCAGTCTGGACGATGGAGTGAGACTCCAACTCAAAAAGAAAAAAAAAAAAAAGCAAAACATTTAACTTGACACATATCTTATCATCTAATTATGCCCAATGTTATTAGCAATGTTTTTTTTTTTAATCATTGTTTCACACTCATAACAAATTAGTTAGATTTTTCTCACTGTACCATTGCTTTCTTTCCTGGAGATGCTATTTCTTCTTGCCCCTCCCTCTCCACCTCTCTTCCGATGTTTGAAGCACACTCTTTGCTCAGTATACAGTTCATAGGTCAATCTGCGTTCCCAGAAAACCACTCATATTTCTATCATGCTTTTTTGGGATAAGGAGTATTTCCTTATCTCTTTTCTTTCACATCTAGGATAAAACATGACATTATCAGCACTAAATAAATATTGGAGGAAATGAAAGCAAAATTAGAAAGATTTGAGTTGAAATACACAGATATATTCTGACACTTTCTGATAGTGTGTAAATTACAAAGTATCTTTGAAATCTGTATGAACTGAATGTTTGTGTTGGGAGACAGGGTCTGTGAGGAGGTGGTAAAAATTTTTGAGATCATAGGAATGGGGTTGCAATTTCATTAGACTTTTGTCTTAATAAGAAGAAGGAACCCTAAGAGCTCTTTTTCTCCCCACCATGTGAAGGCACTGTGAGAAGATGGTTGTGTACAAGCTGGAAAGGGAGCCCTCACCAGGAATTAACTGAGCAGATACTTTGAGCTTAGACCTCCCAGCCTCCCTAATGAATAGAAAACAAAATTCTGTTGTTTAAGCCACCCAGTCTATGGTCTGTTTGTGATGACACCCTGAGTTGACTGCAAAAAAATGAATTATACTTTATATAGCATGGTGTTTTTATATAATACAATGGGTTCATATAGCATTCTTCAAGAATTGACACCATACTAAAATAACTCTGCTAGTTGAAGGTATATAATAGTTTACCAAAGCAAATTAATATTCATAAGTTGTGGGGAGAAGCTGCACTTGGCATTTGGAACTTAGCTAAATGATGTGCAGATGCAAATGCATAGTCTGTTGAAAATCCCCCTGGCAGTCAAGGAACCTAGACAGAGTTGAGTCACCTATAGCTTTATAATGTATTACAAAATTTGTTATATTTAGGGTATTTTAACCAAACAGAATGCATTTTAGACCCGGATTTTATCACTTAATGAAGCTTTGAACCATGAAAAACAGCTATAGCTCCTTTCAGAAACCCACAGTGAAAACAGCATGTAAGAAGATACTGTTTCCATGAAGCTACTCTGAGATTGAACCCTCCCTAATATTTTATTGATATATCTAAACTTCAAATTTTAAATAAACAAACAAAAAGACTTCAAGTATTCAATAGGAATTCTTCTTAAAAAAGAAATCTCTACTTTTTAATCTATACCTCTACCTAGGAATGAGACAGTATTGTTAATTTACTATTATTTTAATATCTTGCAGTTTATTTCCATATTACTTGAAATAAGCAGACAAAAAAGGGAAAGGAAAATTTTTGTCGTCTAGCTAATTTATTGAAGGGAATATCGTTTTTTCATAACTTCCCTTTTATGATTTGGAACATATAAAATATGGATAGTGGAAGTGAGACAGGAGAAAGCTAGACACCTGATAGGCAGACAGATAGGATGGGTCCCGGAAGCTGCAAGTCCCACTTCCAGGGATTCCATCTTTTGCTTGCGTTTTCCTGATTGGCCCTTCTCAACCTTCTTCCGTTTGGTACATTTACTAGGCCAGACCATAGTACCTCTCTCAGACTGGCGCTGTTGCCAACCAATCAAGTCTGCTCTGTAGACTATGTAACCTCCTGCCTACAGAGGCAACCCCGCAACCCTTTGGGACCTCTCTGTTGTTGGGAGCTTTTCTGTCCTCTAATAAATTTCTACTCTCCCTCCAGTTGTCCACGTTCCTCCTCATTCTTCCTGGGGCAAGACAAGAACCTGGACTCCAAGAGCTGCAAAGACCACCAGATTGGAAAGACCACCGGACTTGAAGAGCTACACACACCAGAGGTTGAAGCCAGTAGAGCCAGGCAGAACCAGCAGACCCCAGACTCAACGGAGTTGATGGGGGTCACAGAGCTAACGAGACCCAATGGGGTCACTGAACCAGCCAAGCTGTAACACTCTACAGGGGTCAGCTTGCTGGACCACTGAATGAACTGAGCTGTAACACTTCCTGGGGCTTGGCTTGCCGGCCTATCAAGATGACAGCTTTGACACTTCTCCGGACTCAGCTCACCAATCCTCCCACACCCCAGATTGAGCTGCAACATTCTTTGGAGTCCCACACAGCTGCTGGCATCCCCGAGTTCTCGTGTGCCACCGTGTTCCCATCCAGGTGCTATGGTTCCCACCACCGCGTGGATCCTGGGCTGCTCCGGGAACTGCAACATTTCTTGGCGGCCCTGCTTGTCAGCCGATCAGACAAAAAGACTCTATCAAAAGAAACCTGCATCTTAGTTAAAGGTACACTGCAGAGAATTATACCGGAAAATTTTTCTCCTATCACCCTCACACTCTCCTTAAATGTTTGGTACTACCCCAGTTTTATAAAACAAATAAGTGGAGCAAATAATTGTTAAGTAACTTGTTTAAAGTAGTATTGTTGGTAAGTAATAGAACGAAGATTTAAATTGCATTTTCTTTAGAAGTTCTGATGTTTCCACAAAACTGAAGAGTAGATAACAGTAATAAAATAAAGGACCTATCTTTCCCAAAATACTCTTATAATATTGATGAACAGATTCGAGTATTTTACCTGAACATTTAAAACATCTCAAAGATGTATATACAATATTTTAAGTTATATGTCCATAAGTAAAACACAAATCAAAGAACAAAAAGAAAATGTACACTTACTAAAGCCATGGAAAGATTCACAAGTAAAATCATTTAGCCGATGTTGTTTATTTTGCATCCTAAACATAATAATGGCATGTTATATACAGTGTGTCAATATTTTCCCCTGAATTCGGCTGTGTCAGGATATGTTATGCGTTTCTATTTCAGATATTACTTTCATCTCAATTTTAAAATGAAGAAACTGAGTTTAACGAGGTTGAGTGACTTGTTCAAGGTCATTTAGCCGAAAGATATCAGTGCTGGGTCAAAAATCCATCTTTGTCCACTTGTCTCAGAAACCTTTTCTTAAAATCTTCAAGGCCAGGACAAATACCACTTCCTCCTAAACAAAGCTCTGCCTAAAATTGCCCTCAAGCTATAAGTAATCCATACATCTTACAATAAGAAATGCTAATATTCACTAATCAAAGCACTTGTTCATTGGATTTGATACCCACTTAAAAGGCATACATTGAATAAATATTTAATTTGCTCCTCAGGGCACCAAACAAATAATGCCATTCGTCTTCTCTCCCTTGTATATATAGACAGAGAAAAGGTTGCTGAGAAATAAAAGAGCTCACGGGTCTCAATATTAGACTGTTTGTTTAGACTTACAAATTCTTGGTGGTCATAGTGTTAGTAAACAGCCCATTTGTCACTTTTAATTTTAAGCTTAGGATGAAAATAATACCTCTCACTTCTCACAGTACATGCTGAGTTATGAAACCAATAAAACTTAGTCCAAATATTAAGTAAAAAGATGGCATAGACATAATAATAGATCCAGACTGATACAAATTTACTAAAATTTTAATTTGAAACAAAATGCAAAGAAAAATAATACTGAAACTGTTTAACACGTTCAGAGTAAAATCTTATATTACAATCTCATTTTTGTTGCATTTTCAACTATAAGTTTAATACAAAGATACAGCACAAATGTGTTTGAAATAGGTTTTGAAGGCATTTGAAAAAGACATTAAAGTCATATATGGTGCAGACAGCTTTAAAAAGCTGCCAGCTTGTTTTCTGTGTGAAATTCTCAAATGTAGATTTCACTGAACATCACATAATCTAATGATTACTTGTATTACTTGTAAATTGAAACTTTTTTACTCATTAGGCAGATGCTGGAAATAATTAGTAATAAGCGTACCAGTAAACTTGTGCTTTCAATTCTCTTTCAATAAATTCACAATTTGATTAATTGCCTTTTCTTTCTTTTTGATGCTCTTATTGCTAAGAAGGAGGATATCTCATGTAATTATGTATTCCTAAACAGAAGTAGACTAAAGAGAATTCATTAATGTCCTTCTATAGGTTAATATTTGTACACTTGAATAAGTTAGTTACTGCTGACAGTTCAACACGCTGGGTTAATTATAAGAGATAGGAGCAAGATGATTTTATCTTAGTTACTTCTGTTCTTTGTTCATGGAGTCAAAAATATATTCAATTCATAGTAATCTTATTGCTAACAAGACAACAATCCCAGAGTTCATTAAAATCTATAGCATGATTATTTCTTTGTTTTAAATTTTTCATGAAACTGTAATCATGTGGAAGTATGTTTCTCGGTATTTATCTAATTGCGTTTTTTCATAATTATATTTATTATATCTTTCTTTGTGGTCCAAGGAAAGTCAACCATTAAAATATGAAAGATGATAAAAATTCAGTGATCTCACTTTGTTCTAAATAATCCTGAAAAGTTTTGTGCAATTTTGGTGAGGAATGAAGAGTATTCTATGGCAAAAGCTTGGAATTAAGACCTTGTCAAATAAGATAATTTTATTTTAGTTAATCCAAAATGCTGAAATTTTGCCTTCTGTAAAATCACTGAGAAGCAGATGAAAAACTAGTTACTCTTGTATTCGGATTTAACATCACCCATTAGTCCAAATTGCAGATGTATAACATTTCATTTTGTCCTCATTACTCTTATACTTCGCAGCCTCAAAAAAATCCTTCCATTTATTTAAGTTACCCTATTCATGCATATATTCAAGAGGTAGTTTCAGGCTGTCCTTGGCAAAAGTATTAAAAAGAGAAGCTTAGTTTTTGGAGTACTTCACTTCTCCTCTCCATGCAAATAATTCACAATTTAAATTCTATTACGGTTTCAAAGCATTAATATCACTTCCTTTCCCTTTCTTATCGGTGACGTGGTGTAAAATTATGTCAACTTAGATATAGAAATGTATTAATTCGATGTGACTAGCATGTCAAACTCTGGGAGGTTGATATTATTATCACCATTCTCATAAGAAAGATAGTTGCCCAATAAGAACTCAAGTCAATTGGCGAAACAGACATTTGAACTCAAGTCTCTTTGATTTATTTAACTATCTTTGAACAATTGAATGTTTTTGATCTTTTACATAAATTTCTGACATTATCACATACTCAGAATAAAGCCTAAGTCAGTATCTTTCTCTTTCAATATCCATAAATTTCTACAACTAAGAATATGCTCATACATACCACACACGCAAACACACATCACTGACACAATATTGGAAAGGAAACATTCTTGTCTTTTTTCAAAGTATGCTAAATACTGAACAGTAACTATTGCATCTCTGTTTAATCTTTAAAAATCACTTGGTGATTCACTTATAAATAATAGTTAAAGGCCTGAAAGTCTAAGAAAAAGTAGTGGCTAACTAGTTGAGAAACTGAACAAAGCTATCATTAGATTCAGACCAGAAAGGAAAATAATTACAGTTCAAGAGGTAAACAGGGCGGAAGTTTCAGTCTATAAGTTGTGTCTAAGAGCATAAGCATACCTGCCACCTGGATGGTGTTTAAAAACTGTTGTTTACTAAAAGGGGTTAAAATTTCTTGAAGAAATGCCTAGTCAAAGGACTGGGGCTGAGAAAGAACTAAATAAACCTGGAATATCTTTTTGTCTCCCAAACTAAGCAAATGTTTATATAAAAATATAATATAATAATTGAAAATATTCAAAATGATTAAGAAACTAGTTAACTGATGATCCTTCTAGTCAAAACTAGGCCAAATATAGCTGTAAATTAGTTTGAAATAGTAACAGTTTATAGTGCATTGAATAAAATATGAAAATATGAGTACATACTGATAAATATTAATGAATGGTTAAACTCAAAGGATAAAAAGGATTGAAAAAATTTTAAAGATTCATGTATCTCACCATGATGTATAAAAAAGTAACTTTACACATACCTCTGCTATGCAGACACCACTTTCATCAAGTGATGAAAGCATGAACGCCAAGCAAATATATCTTCTGAGTGACATCCTGAGTCTCTTCCTGACTGTGAAGTGGAAACCAGTTAGATAAATCATTGAATCACATTGATTTGGGTTTTTTCTTAACTCACATTTCCTTTTTAATCAACCTCAGTGTTCTGGCCTTTTGTCTCCCTAGTAAAGACTCAACATTTTAATCCTTGTCTCAGGAACTGCTATTTCATTAAACTCTAAGACATTTAAAATCACACTTAAAGATCAAACAATACAATTCCCAAATCAACAAAATGAAAGAGAACAACCCATTTAAACATCATGATTGATATGGTAAAAAGCTTTTAATATAAGTTAAATATAATTCAGAATTCAATTTATAATGAAGCTGCCAATATCCTAGTAATAAAAAGAACTTAATCAGCATCCTAATGAATATCCAGAAATGGGTATCTGCAAATAACAGCATAGTTAATGACAAAATAATGAAAGATATTTTCTCAAAGTTCAAAATATAAGGCCTATCAACATTTATAATCAATATCATTTTTAAGGTCCATGAAATGCAACACAAAAAATGAGAATTATAAAAAAGAAATGAAACTGTCATCATTTGTAGATGACATGATTATTTACACTAAAAATTTATAATCTAAGATAAACTTAACTGGCATGCAGACTAGTTATGTAGTTAATCCCCACTTACACCCAGCAACTCTATAATGAATAAATAAATTTTTAAAATTAAAAATATGGAATATAATTCAACAAACAAAAGACAGTACTCTTGTAATGAAGTCACCTCAATATACAAAAAGCAACTGCATTGCCACATATGGAAAAACAATAAGCAAATAAAATATTAAAGTAAAACATTTGCAATTCATTCAAAAAGCCATAAGATTCTTGTGAATAAATCTAGGTGTAAGAAATTGAACACACATATACAAAATACAGAAAACCATCAATGTTATTGAGATATTAAATTTCTTTACACATTTAAGAAAATACCCTGCCCATGGATCAAAGAGATTCTGTATTATAAATAACTGATCTAAAGATTCAGTGCAAACACAAGCGATATAAGAATGTGTGCGTGTGTGTGTGTGTGTGTGTATGTACATGTGTGTGCCAGAATTTGTTTAGACTTTTTTCCCCCAAATATATTTTTAAACGAAATGAATGAAATGAATCAACACTAGTCAAGACAATATTGACAAAACAAATATTGATAAAGGATCTAAATTGGTATATGAAGATATATTTTAAAGATTTAGTAATTAGCACTGAAAATATTGATACAAGGAGAATCCAAATGAACTAATGAAGCATAACATATAATTTATGTTGAATATGGCATTTTGGAGCAGTGGAAAAATTCTTTACAAAAATTCATGTTGGATCAAGAATGACATATCCACTGATTCTTATCTCACACCACTTAGAAACGAAAATTAAATTGTATGTAAATTGTTTATAAATATATGCTTCAAGAAAATGGCAATAGCAAAAAGAGTAATGAACAGTGTACTATGTAATCAACAAATAGGAGGTAAAAAAATCAACTGGAAAGATGACAGGAGAAGTTTTTGGGGAAGGATGGAAAAGGAGGAAAATCAACTTTTTATGTGCTATAATTCACATACAGTAAACTTCATCTTTTATAGTTTTGTGAGTTTTGACAAATATACATTTTTTAAACATCACAACATTTGCTAGTTACAAGGAAAATAGTATAATAAACTTCATAATATTGTGAAATTCTGCTTTTCAAAAGACGTTATATAAAAAGTCAAAAGCCAAGTTACAGAGTGCAAAACAAAAACTTGCAATGCATATACCCAACAAGTATTTGAATACTGAAAAATATAAAACAACCCCTTAGGTTAAAAAGAAAAATAAAATTCAATAGAAAAAAATAAAACCGGGCTCGGTGGTTCAGCCTGTAAACCCGCACCTTGGGAGGCTAAGGTGAGTGAATTGCCCCAGCCTGTGGGTTCGAGACCCGCCTGGGCAACTTGGTGAGACCTCATCTTTACAATACATTGAAAAACTAGCCAGGTATGGTAGCGCGTGCCTGTAGTTCCCGCTACATGGAAGGCTGAGGTGGAAGGATCGCCGGAGCCCAGCAGGTCAAGACTGCGGTGGTCAGGAGCGGCCACTGCACTCCAGTCTGGGCGACAGAGTGAGACTCCAACTCGAAAGGAAGGAAGGAAGGAAGGAAGGAAGGAAGGAAGGAAGGAAGGAAGGAAGGAAGGAAGGAAGGAAGGAAGGAAGGAAGGAAGGAAGGAAGGAGAAAGAAAAAGAAAGAAAGAAAGAAAGAAAAAGAAAGAAGGGAGGGAGGGAGGGAGGAAGAAGAAAGAAAGAAAAGAAAGAAAGAAACTGCTGTGAAAAGTATAGTTAACTGATAATCTCTGACCACTACCCCTTCATAATCTATGAGAGTTTACTCTGAAGTCTCCCACTCCTTGGACTGCTTCCAGTTAAAGGCTGAGCATAGTGAGCATGTTAAAGCCAGGTCATTTCAGTTTAATGTAAGCCTTTTCTAACTGACAGTTTTTATTCTGGATGTCCCTACTGGCTCAGCAAAGACTTCTCAAAGCTGCATCACAGCCTGAGGTTCTTTGCACCCATTCTTCTTCTAACCCTCTCTCCTTTCACAAGTGTTAGACCTGTATTTCAGTTTGAAAGCTTTCTATACCTATCTCATTCATCTTTATTTATCATGCACTGGACTTCCCTCAAATAAATCTTTTGCATCCATCTCAGTGTCCTTTTTTTTTTTTTTGAGTTGGAGTCTCACTCTGTCGCCTAGACTGGAGTGCAGTGGCCGCTCCCGGCCACCGCAGCCTCCACCTGCTGGGCTCCGGGGATCCTTCCGCCTCGGCCTCCCAAGTAGCTGCAACTACAGGCGCTCACTACCATGCCCGGCTAATTTTTTTTTTTATTTATTGTAGAGATGAGGTCTCGCCAAGTTGCCCAGGCAGTTCTCAAACCCGCGGGCTCAGGCAAATCCACTCACCTCAGCCTCCCAAAGGCGTGGGATTACAGGCTGAGCCACCGAGATTCTGAGTTTACAGAGGTAAACTCTCTTTAATGTAAGATTGTATTTAAGAATGGGCAAGTACATTTTAAAAGATAAATTACAGAGAGCATTTTTTTTTTTTTTGGCTTACAAGTTATTTAAACATATCAACAATCTGTCATAAGGAGAATATGCAAAACTAAGAGAGATGAATTAAGTATAATAAACTTTTCAGTAGCAAATTTTAATATTACTTCAAAATAACTACTGGAAAAAATTGTAATGTTTCTAGAAATAAAAAAGATAAATATTTGAGGTGACGGATATTCCAATTACCCTGATTTAGAGCATTATACATGATATATATACGTGAATACATAAATATATCCAAATATACATATATACACATATATAGATATATGAATTAAAATACCACATGCACCCTCAAAATGCATATAACTATAATTAAATAAATAATATGGAAAAATTTAGTAATCATTTCTACAAGTGTTAATATTTTCAGTATAAACAGTTCATTAAAAATTTGTATTAAAAGAGTGACATCAGCAAGATGGAGAATAAGGAAGATCCAGGCCCTTCTTACCTCACAGAAAAACCAGGTTAACAACAATATTCCAATCATAATATCTCTATAAAAACTTGTTGGGAGCCAGCCTTGGAGGCCCGCCTGATGACAAAGTCCAGGTGCGCTGAGGACCCCTGGCCGCAAAGCGAGCCCAGGCAGCTGAGGCAATCAAAATATCTCTATAAAAACTCTAGAGATTAACTGAAAAGCTACTGCACCAATGCTATTGTGAAGCCAAAAAAGCATTCCAACAAAATAAGTATAAAAATTTGAAACATTTTGCACACTGCCTGTGCCCCTTTTCTTCACAGAATAGCAGGCCCTATTGAGAGGAAACCTCCCATACAGGGGATCCTCCCTCAAAATGAAAACAAAAGAGAGGACCATACACCATGCATTCAAATTTCTGCTTTTTTGGGAAGTCACCCAAGGGGTAGGATTCATTCTTGCCTTACTCCAAGTGCTGACAGATTTGCAACGGAGTTTGGAGTCATTAAAAACAGATACAAGCAATGCAATATTTGAGAGTTTTAGTTCGGTAGGCAGACACCAGGATCAACAAAAGATCAGTAAAAATTTGAGAAGTCCCAAATTGTTTAACCAAGCTCATTGGTAAAAAAAAATCTTCCTTTTCACAAAGCCAGTATGCAAATATTGGAAGATAAGGCTGTCTTCCATATGTCCAAATTCCAGCAAAATATTACAAAGTATATAAAAGGACAAAAGAAATAGCCCAATCAAAGGAACAAAACTTCAAAAGCTGATCCTAATGAAATGCATATTTATGAGTTGTCTAGAAAAGAAATAAAAACTACTGCTGCAAAGAAACTCAACAATCGAAATAAAACCACCAAGAACTGGATGAAATAAAGAAAATGATACATAATCAAAGTGCAAATATTAACAAATAGATAACAACTAGAAAAAGAATTTAACAGAAAATCTGGAACTAAAAGGTACAGCAAATTAATTAATAAATTAATCAGAGGGCGATTAACAGACTACGCAGAACAAAATATTAGCAAGTTTGAATACAAGTCAGTTAAAATTATTGAGACATAGAAACAAAAATTAAAAAAATAAAGTAAGGGAGCTTTAGAGAATTAAGGGACATTATCAAGGTGACATATATTTATTCTAAGCATCTCAAAAGGAGCAGAAAGCAAGAAAAAGGCAGAGTAAAATGATGCAAAACAGTTTTACTTCCAGCAATTTTAGTTATTCAAGGTCAATTACAGTCCAAAAATAAGTAAGTACACTATAAGATATCTTATAAAAGGGACGGAGAACAGAGGGAGAAAGATCATACTCACATAACTTTTATTACAAAATATTGTTAGACTTTTATTATTTTAATATTGATTATTTTTAATCTCTTTTGCCTAATTTATAAATTAAACTTTATTATAGGTATAGACATATAGAAAAAAATAGTAATGTATATATGATTTGGTACTATTCATGGTTTTAGGTACCCACTGGCAATCTTAGACATATCTCTCATAAACAAGGAGAAACTACTATACACATTCAATAAGCTCAAATGTTTTTAACTAGGAAAAATTTTAAAAGAATCACATCATGACATATAATCAAACTTTTTAATCTCAAATAAAAATTTTTTTAAAAATCTTTAAAATAGTATAAGTAGTGACTTATTACATAAGGAGAGCTTTCATAAAATTATTATCAGATTTCTCAGCAGAAATCTTGCAGGACAGAAAAGAATGGATTGGTACATTTAAAGTGCTGTAAGAAAATATGTGTAAACCAAGAATACTATATCTGGCAAAACAGTTTTTCAAAATTGAAGAAAAAATTCAAATTTCCCCAGATAAACAAAAACTGCAGGAGTCCATTAACACTAGACCTGCTTTAAAAGTAATACTAAAGAGAATCCTTTAAGTTGAAATAAAAGGATTCTAGATAGCAGCATGAAAACAAATGAAAATATATGGTGTCCCAATGAAGGGAAATCAAGGACAAATAAGCAACTGGAATTATTGTAATTATAGTGCAAAGAATTTAAATGACAAAAAAAATTTAAAATCTAAGTTAGTCAGTGTAGTATATAATGACAAAGTCTGTGTTATTAAGAACATAAACTGAGGAGAGTGGAGGTATAAAAGTGGAGGCTTTGTATGCAACTGAAGTTAATTTGTTAACAGTTTAAAATAGACTATTATAGCAGGGCTAGGTGACTGAGTCTGTAATCCTACACTTTGGGAGGCCGAGGTGAGTGAATTGCCTGAGCCCATGGGTTGAAGACCTGCCTGGGCAATTTGGAGAGACCTCATCTCTACAATAAATCAAAAAATTAGCCGGGCGTGGTAGCACGCGCCTGTAGTTCCAGCTACTTGGAAGGCTGAAGGTGGAAGGATCGCTGGAGCCCAGCAGGTCGAGGCTGCGGTGGCCGCCAGCGTGCCACTGCACACGAGTCTGGGCGACAGGGTGACACTCCAACTCAAAAAAAAAAAAAAGAATACTATAAATTTAATGTGTTTTAAGTAACTGTTATTGTAACCACAAAAAAATCTGAAGAATATACACAAAAGAGAATGAGAAGGGAGTCAAAGTTTAGTACTACAAAAAATTAACAATACATGAAGAAAGACAGCAAGAAGAAAAAAATGAGCAACAAAACCACAAGACAAACAGAAAACAATTAACAAAATGACAATGGCAATTCCTCCCTATCAGTAATTCTTTCAACATAAAAGGATTAAACTATCCAATGAAAAGATATTGGTGGCAGAATTATTTTTTTTAATTTTTCAAATATATGCTAAGACATATATAAAGAGACTCGCTTTGTGAAAGGATGCAAAAAGATATTTTACCCAAATAATAACAAAATGAAACATGGATTGCTATACCAGTATCAGACAAAATGACTGTAAGTCAAAACTGTTTTGGGATTCAAATAAAGACATTGTATCATGATAAAAGAGTCAATTTATCAAGAAGATAATACAATTATAAACATTTATGCACCAAATTTCAGAGCTCCTAAATAAATAACACCAAGAATTAAAAAGAGAAATAGAGAGCAACACAATAATAAAAGGGTATTTTAATACTCCACTTTAAATAATGGATTGAGCAATCAGACGAAAGATCAGTAAGCAAACAGAGGAACAACATTGTAGCTCATTCTAACCTAACAGCCATATATGAAACACTCAGCCCAACTGCAGCAGTTTTCTCAAGTGAGTATGGAAGCTTTCCCAGAATAGACTACATTTAGGCCACAAAAAATTCTTTAAAAATACAAGATTTAAATCATACAAGTATTTTGTCTGAACACAATAAAATGAACCTAGAAATCAGTAGCATAAAGACAGCTGGAAATTCCCAAATGTGTTTAAATCTGTAATATAGTCTTGAATAACCAATGAACAAATCATGAAAAATATAAAATAATAATTTGAGACAAATAAAAACACAACATATTAGAATGTGAGATGCATTAATAGTACTGCTAAATTGCTGGTTTATAACTGTGAATATATGGATTTTAAAAATCTCATATCAAATATCTAACTTTATACTCCATGAACTGAAAAAAAGGAACAAGATGAGTCAAAAGCTGCTAGAATTAATAACAAAGCAGAGAAAAATGAAGTAGAGAATAAAAAAGCAACAGAAAATGTCAGTGATACTAAGAATTGCATTTTTGGAAAGACTGACAAATTGACAAACTCTTAACTAGATTCACTAAATCAGAAATGAACAGAAAACATTGCATCCATTGCCAAAGAAATAAAAAGAATTATAAGAGAATACTATGAACAATTATATGCAAATATTTTTGATAACTTAGAAGGAACAAATAAATTCCTAGAACTATAAAACCAAGACTGAATAATTAAGAAAGAAAAATGACAGATCAATAACAAGTAAGAAATTTCAATAGGTAATCAAACACTCAACAGAAAAAATTTTAGAAAAAGATAAAATTAACACCAATCCTCCCACAACTCTTCAAAAAGTTGAAGAAGATGGGACATTTGCAAACTTCTTCCATGAGGCCATTATTAACCTTAAAGAAAGATAAAACAAAATAAGAATTATCAAATATTTAATGCTAATTAAAATCCAAATAACCCATGATCTTGAATTTTTACATGAACAGCAAACATTGTTTTTCTGCAACATATCTATATGTAAGAATATCATAAATTTTTCTTAATTTTGGTCATGGAAACTTAGCTGAATTATTGATGAAACTTATACAATTTTAAAACTAGTGAGTTTCTTAATTTTGTGTTTGTTATTTGAAGACTATTCACAGTGTTAATTTAATAAATGTATGCAGTATAAATTTAAAACAAAATTATATTTCTAATATAATATACGTATTATTAAGGCATAATGACCTCAACAGTTAAATAAGCAAATGAGTATAGAAAATGTAAACTGTAAGTGATAAATAACCACTCACTAGTTCAACCTCACCAGTAATTTAAAAACTTTTGCCGGGCTCGGTGACTCAGCCTGTAATCCCGCGCCTTTGGGAGGCTGAGGTGAGTGGTGAATTGCCTGAGCCTGTGGGTTCGAGACCCGCCTGGGCAGCGAGACCTCATCTCTACAATAAATCAAAAAATCAGCCGGGCGTGGTTACGCATGCCTGTGATTCCGGCTACTTGGAAGGCTGAGGCGGAAGGATCACTGGAGCCCAGCAGACGAGGCTGCGGTGGCTGGGAGCGGCCACTGCACTCCAGTCTGGGCGACCGAGTGAGACTCCAACTCAAAAGAAAACCAAATAAAAACAAAAAAACTTTGAACCATCAAGTATTAAATAATGCATGTCAAATTTGAAATTAGAAAAAATATTAAAAATTGGTAATTAAGTAAAAATTCAAATTCAGTAAGATTGTGTTGCAAAAAAACTCTAATAACAGTATAATTCAGGAATTTTTTGTGGTCGCAGTATAATTTGGCAATACCATCAGTATAGGTTTCTATTTTTCTGCCCTGGTGAAGAAGCAGAGGCTGGCAGTCCCAGACTTAATATGAGAAAACACAGTGTCTCTTATACTTTTCTGAGTGATTATATAAAGCACGATATTGTCTTTATATAAAGCATGTAAAATGAATGTCAGAATTATATCTAAAAGCATGATAACAATGGAACAAAAGGTGTTCACTGCAATTCAGGTACAGAAAACCAGATAGAATAAAAAATGAGAGTAAAACACAATGTATCTGAAGTAATATGACAGCTGTATTCTTTGAAGAAAGATATTTGTATACATGTATAAGAGAAATCTATTTGAAAATGTCAATCAAGGAAGTTAGAAGGGAAAGTGAATTTTAGAGTAATTAATATATTATACAGAAAATAATATTGGTGGCCAGGTACCAGTCAAGAAGATATCTGTAGAATCAGAAGTCTATATATAAATTTAATTCCAATATGACATGACTAATAATGCCATTTTAATCTTTGCTAAGGGGATATAGGATAATTTTTAGCCCGATAATTCTTCCTTTTTTCCATTTTATAATTTTTGTCCATTGATCTTGTTTATTCAGAACTTTGTTTTATTTTTAAAATGGTCAATATTATGGTACTTTTATTTATCTTATCTTATTTTCACTTAGTTATTATTTAAGTTCTCACTTTAAAATCTGTGTCTTCTTGACAAGTTTCAGATAATGATAACAGAAAAAAATGTTATGCTGGGCAAAATAAAAGGATCACACACACACATACACACACAAATACATGCACAAGGGGGCCCAAATATTGGAATTTATTTATAAAGAATTATGTGCTGATTCTTACATGTTTAAACTTCAGTCACCTTCAAAGCACTCTCCATTTGACGCAAATACACCTATCAAGAGACTTTGCCACTACTTAAAAAAAAAAAAAAAGTTTTCAAACTCATCAATTTTGATGCCTTTTAGTGCTTCTGACATTTTTTTGTTTCACCTCTTCCACATCATTTCTCTTTGAGGACTTTTTTCTTGCTGGGAAACAAAAAAGTCACTTGGGTAAGATTGGGTAAAAGGAGATTGAGGTATGGGGGTCATGCTATTTGGGGTCAAAAACTGCTGAACACTCAGTGTGGGGTGGGCAGATGTACTTGTAAATCACCCTTCATGAAATATGCAAATTTGTTGAAAGATTCTTTAAAAAAAAATTCACTGAAGCTGAATGCAGCTTCTCACAACGCTGGCTGGTACACTGATGTCAATGGGTTTTTAGAACACTTACAGAGCAGGAGAAGCCACTACAAGGAACTCACCTTTCAAAAAATAATTACATATTTTGGGGAGAGGTTTCTTTTATATAGATTGATAGGTAGGTAGGTAGGTAGGCAGGTGGTAGATCGATAGATGATAGATAAACATTGATAGATAGCTGATAGAAGAGATAGAGATAGAGACAGAGATAGAGATGATAGAGACAGAGACAGAGACATCGATATAGATAGATTGGGGTGCAATTCCCTAAGTATTTGGTATGGAAACTAAAAATTTTAAATCATTCGTGCTTTTCTTATAAACAATACTTTTTAGCAAGGTCAGAAGTTGGTTCTTACATTATTTGGGGCACATATACGGAAATTTTATAGGAAAATATTGAAGAAAACCTAAGTGTGTTGATATGGAATTGATTCTGATGTTGAAAAGAGTATAACTACATGCTATGCTGCTGTGCATAGCTGTTGAATTTTTCAAACTTTAGTTAGAAATCCATATTAATTTTGAATTATTAGAGGGAAGGATGCATAGCTTAAGGTAAGTGTCATTTCAAACATACTGGAAGGTTTCCATGTTCTCTCTCATATTTCTGTCTTTACAGTCCCAAATCTGTACCAGTTATTTGAAGAATGTAGATTAGATTGCCAAAAATCACCATTTTGACAATGAATTCCTACTGGGATTGAGTTTAAGAGATGTGTGGACAGAATTTTTCTTCCCAAAATCTCACAGTTGCCTCTAGACACCCTCAAGCAATAGCCAGTCTGACAGAATAGTATTAGATAATGAGGACTCCCTGAAACTGCATTTTGAAACTCAGCTACCAAACACGTGAAACTTCCCTCAGTTCGAACTTTTGTCCATGTTCAAACACAGGATAAAATATAAGGGCTAAGAGAATTACATTTGGATTTCTACAGACCTGGACTTAAATGCCAGATCTTTCATTTTCTCTTTCAGTGACATTTCCCAAAGTTGCTCAAACTTTTAAACCTAAGTTTTCTCATCTGTACAATTAGGACAAAACAGTTTACTTCGATAAATAAAAGAATTGCCTAAACTAGAATAATATGGGTACGTTTGAGGATATATATTTAGTGGATAATATCTATTATTGGAGCTATAGTTGTAGTTTATTAATTTTAAAATGTATATATTATATCTGAATAATGACTTTTTAAACTAACAGTATCACTTTCTGGATATCATCTTGTACTACCATTATAAGATCAGAGTGAAATGTGGAAATGTGAGTAGTGGAAGCAGAAAATTAGGCAAAAAGCGACTGAACCACTGAAAGAAACTTTTATCTTCCTTACCACATTGTCACAAGTTTTTAATTGAAAACCAGTGAGAATAAAGGAAGGAGAAATTGTTTAACAAGAAATCAATTGAGCCCAAAATTGTGTAAATGCATCTAATGTAAACTTTATGTGAGATCCAAGATTGGGAAACAGCTTCCAGAATCAGTAAAGAAGGCAGTCAAATTATAAAGGTTAAGATCAAAACAGTTTTTAAAAATTGCAGCGATCTTATTCAAAATTGCGTAGAAACCACAAGATACACTAGAGAATTGAAAAGTGATCACTGTTGCTAAATGACCTGTAAATGGTAACTAGATCAGTATCATTATCTTAATCAAAAGCATTCATTAAACCCATATCTAAATTAGCTGGTGGTGATGCTGTGTTGGGCATTGTGAAAAAGGCAACTTAAAAATGTAAAAAGCCTTACCGTCTCAGAAAACAATAACCAAAAATCTGTAAATCTGGAATAAAAGGCAAATGAAATTGCATTAATCAAGCACATTAGTAAGAAAGGTATATTATGATGTTTTAAAAAAATAAGAAAAATGCCTTCATATTTCAAAATGATTTTATAAGGAAGTTATTTCTTTCATTGCTCCTATAAATAAAGAGAATCATCAATACATCTATATCACAAGAAGGTTGATTTAATTCCTATTTGAAAGGTCACATTACATATATTGTGGCCTATATAACAGATACCATTTGAACACTCTTGCAAAAGCCAGAGCAAATAGTCAGGGTAGGGTAACCACAGCAGCCCATGAATTTCAAAATTTGTCATTTTCAGAATTATCATATCTATTTGTTCTGATCTGATGAGTTTTTGTATGAGCGGTTGCTTTTATTATATACTTTAACTACTGTGTGAGATAAGCAGGATACTTAGCAATACAGATATATATATATCGTAGTATGTGTATGTGTGTCTATAACTGAAGTAGTAAGGAATGCATTGATGAATCTGAGAACAAGAGAAAACTGTTCTGAGTATTCAAAAGTCTGTGAACAGTACTTAAACACGTCTTTGAGTCAAAATACCAAACACTACATATTCTTAAAAAGACAATGCCAAGAAGAATGAATACAAAAAACTTCATGAAATCATAAATTATTTAAGAACATCCTAATTAGATATGGGAGAATAGTTACCTCATTTTTTTTTTTTGCACGTAAGTTCTCCTGTTGTGAGATGTCATTTAAAACATACAGAAAACGTGCAGATGTTTTATAAAAGGATACACTTTGATTTAAAGTGTTCCTTTTATCCTCAGGTAAAGAAAAGATAGCATCAACCAATCAAAAGAAAAAGCAAGAGCAATTCAAGGAGAGACTTTTTTTATATTGCTAATTTCCAGAGGGAATTAACCAATTTTCTGTATTATGATAGAACCAGCATATTGAGGATTGGACCTATAGATAATGTCAAAGCAGAAGAGGTGCTTTCAGCTTTGTGTGCCTGCTGAATCTTAAATATGAGCGACTGCTGAGCTTCTGTTTGCTCCATGATTCCCGGTCAGGTTTCATCAGATTGGAGCCTGCTGTTTAAGCTATATTTAGGACATGACCCTAGCAGCTGGTTCCACTGAATGAGCCACTTCAAGGTGGTTATTACTATGCATGTAATAACTAAAGAATTTGGAAGAGCTAAGAAAAGCACTTATCCCTGTGTATTCTATTGAATATTTTTGTGGATTTGAAATCCAACTAGACACAGCACATATAAAAAATAAAAGTATGGTAATTTACACTAAAAATAGCTTTAATATTACCATCTGGATGAGAAAAATGCCATATGACTATGTCAGAGTCTATTTTTCAAATGCCTATAACTTTAAAGGATTTTGGAAGTTTTTACCAAGTTCCTTAAATGTAAAAGCATATTGCTGCTAATAATTAATTTTTGAATAATATATGACAAAACAAAAAAGGTCAAAATGTTTTTACTGTCTATAAGGATGAAGATTATACCTTAGTCACCATTATATCTCTGTAAAACATACCAAATTGTAGGATGTTTCATCCCTGTAGGACATAGCAGAATGTTGTGACCAATAAATGCTTATTAATGTTGTCTATTGACATTTGAAAATAGAAAATGAGAGATTTGGAAAATATCTAATAAATTTTAAAAGCACTAAAAAATGTTCATTATGATCTGGAAAATACTGAATACTCAAGTTATCACAATTTTGTATTTTCTGTGAAAAGACGAAAAATAAAAATACAAGTAATAATAAATATTTACAATTTTAGAAATGAAGATTATGAAAGAAAAGCAATTACTATGTCTCTGCTAGGTCTTGTAATATCTATCTGACTTCAGAAAAAAATAAGATGCAAGAAGGACAGTATCATTTTTTCACAAGGGAAACAAGTTGGATGTGGTCAATATAGTCAATTTACTGTAGGTTAGATCTGATCAAGGAGTTGTTTGGACATGGTCTCTGGCGATAAGCTCAATATCCAGATTCACAGGTATCTCCATGACTATCCTCAATTTCATTCTATCCTATTATGCTAGCCATGCAACTCAGGTGGGGATATTATAACCTTCCTCTAGGTAACTACCATAGCACAAACATTTATCTCCACAGGAAACCTGGGGATAATCATTTAGGTTGTAGAAAAGTAACCTCATATTTAGTTTTACTAAGAAAATTCAGACATGAACATTTTGTACAGTTACATAAGTATAAATAAATGTTCTGAGTCAAGGCTTCTCTCTATTGACCTGCTTCTACTGAACACAGACTTAATGGATTTATTTTGCTTCCACTGATTCTTTTCTATTCATTCCAAATGCTTAATGCAATTGCAGGTCATTGTATTGTAATTACTCAGTAAGGAAATACTTTTAAAGGGTAGCTTATGAAAACATTTTATAGTATTTTAATTGGAACCAAAAATCACTGCATGGACAATTATTATATTTAAAAAACTACAACTTACTAAATAGAAAAAAAAGTCCTTAGATATTTTTAATGCAGATTGTAAAACTGAAATGTGCACAATTAAGGAATATTTTATTCTGTTCTCTATTTTTTCATTTTATTTGTTTAAGAAAACTTAGCCGGGCTCGGTGGCTCAGCCTGTAATCCCGCGCTTTGAGAGGCTGAGGTGAGTGAATTGCCTGAGCCCGCAGGTTCGAGACCAGCCTGGGCAACTTGGCAAGACCTCATCTCCACAATAAACCAAAATTAGTCGAGTGTGGTAGCACGCGCCTGCAGTTCCAGCTACTTGGAAAGCTGAGGCGGAAGGATTGCCGGAGCCTAGCAGGTCTAGGCTGTGGTAGCCAGGAAAGACCACTGCCCTCCAGTCTGGGTGACAGAGTAAGACTCCAACTCAAAAAAAAAAATAAATAAAAACATTAAAAAAACTTAAAGGTATTTATTTTTCTTATTAAAGCAGTGCATGGTCATTGTAGAAAATTAGAAAGAACAAGATTATAAACTGGAAAATACAAACTATGATTAATCAACATTTTCACATTTTCTCTTCCAGATTATCCCTGCCTCCACTTATATACATATCCCCATAGAGTTTTATTTTTTAATATATCCTGAGCCCTTCTCTAGTTCTTTCAAAAAGCTTAGAATACATTATTTCAATGGCTTAGCCTATCAATGAATCTGAACCATCTGTGCACTTCCTATGATTGGATATTCAGCTTATTTATTATTTTTTTCAGTAGCTTTAGGGGCACAAGTGTTTTTTTTTTTTTTTTAGTTATATGGATGTATTGTACAGTAGCAAAGAAATCTGGGCTTTAAGTGGACCCATCACATTCACTATTGCACATTGTACACAGAAGACAATTTTTCATCACCCTTTCATACTCCCTTCCTCTGAGACTCCAGTGTTCATTGTACCATTCGACATGCTTTTGCAGACCCCTAGTTTGTCTCCCACTTATAGTGAGAACATGTAGTATTTACTTTTCTATTCCTGCATCACTTTGCTTATAATAATGATCCGTAATTCCAAGTTACTGATAAATACATTGCTTCATTATTTTTATAGTTGGAGAGTATGCCATGGGGGGTGGGGTGGAGAGAGGAAAGACACCACGTTTTCTTTATCTACTGAGCAGTTGATGGGCATTTGGATTGATTCCACATCTTGGCAACTGTGAATTGTGCTGCAATAAACACACGAGTATAAGTGTCTTCTTTGTATAATTACTTTTTCCTTTGGGTAGATACCAACGAGTGAGATTGCTGAATCAACTGGTAGATTTACTTTTAGTTATTTGAGAAATCTCCATACGGCTTCCTATGGAGAGTGTACTTATATACATTCCAAGCAACAGTGTATAAATGTTTCCTTTTCACTGCATCCTCATAAAACATTAAGTTTTTAATTTTTAAAAAAATAATGACCATTCTCACTGGTATAAGGTAGTATCTCACTGTTTTTTTTTTATTTCATGTTCCTGTTTGTTAGTGATATTGAGCATTTTATAGTATATTTGTTGGTCATTTGTATATCGTTTTTAGAGATGTCTGTTCATATCATTAGTCCACTCTTTATTTTTATTTTTGCTGATTTGTTTGAGTTATTTGTAGATTCTGGATATTAGTCCTTACTCAGATATAGAGTTCATGAATATCTTCTCCCATTCTTTATGCTGCCTGTTTGCTCTATTGATTATTTATTTTGCAGAAGCTTTCTAGTTTAGTAAAGTCCCACTTATTTATTTTTGGTTTAGTTGCATTTGCTTTCAGGGTTTTAGCCATAAATTCTTTGCCTAGGTTGAAGTTCATAAGAGTTTTTCCTAGATTTTCTTCCAGGATTGTTATGTTTTTAGGTCCTATATTTAAGTCTTTCGCACATCTTAGTTAATTTTTGTATATGGTGATAGATAAGGATCTAGTTTCATTCTTCTACATGTGGCTATCCAGTTCTCCTGGCAACATTTATTGAATAGGATGTCCTTTATTACCCAGGGTATGTTTGTCTGTTTTGTCAAAGATAGGCTTGTTGTAGTTATTTGGCTTTACCTATGAATTTTCTATTCTGTTCCATTGGTCTGTATGTCTGCTTTTATATCGGTGTCATGCAGTTTTAGTTACTACAGTCTTTCAGTATAATTTGAAATTGGTTAATGAGATGACTTCACCTTTGTTCTTTTTTTCCTAGGATTGTTTTGGCTACTCAGGCTCTTTTTTGTTTCCATATAAATTTTATAATTGTTTTTCCTGATTACTTAAAAAAAGATGTTGGTAATTTGATAGGGATTGTATTGAACCCATAGATCACTTTGGGTAGTATGGTGATTTTAACAGTGTTGATTTCTTCAATCCACAGGCTTGAGATGCTTCTCCATTTGTTTGTGTCCCCTACAAGTTTTTTCATTGTATACTGTAGTTCTCCTTGTAGCAATTGTTCACTCCGTTGGCTAAATATATTTCTAGGCATTTTTGTTTTGTTTTGTTTTACGACATATATCGTAAATGAGATTGAATTCTTGATTTGGTTCTCAGCTCATTGTTATTGGTGTATAGCAGTGCTAGTAATTTGTGTTTGTTGATTTTGTAAACTGAGACTTTACTGAATCTGTCAAGTTCAGGAGTCTTTTGGAGGAGGCTTCAAGGGTTTTCTAGGTTTAGGATCAAGTCATCAACAAACAGAAATAGTTTGACTCCTTTTCCAGTTTGGATATCTTTTATTTTTTCTCCCTTTCCTGATTGCTCAGGCTAGGCCTTCTAGTACTATGTTGAATAGAAGTGGTAAAATTAGGCATCCTTTTCTCTAGTTCCAGTTCTGAAGGGGAATTCTTTCAACTTTTCTCCATTCAGTATTGCATTGGCTGTGAGTCTGTCATATGTGTTCTTATTATTTTGAGGTATGCTCCTTCTATGCCTATTGGGTTGAGGGTTTTATCATAAAGGATGGTAGATTTTATCGAGTGCTTTTTCTTCATCTATTTAAATGATCATATCATTTTTATTTTTAGTTCTGTTTACATAGTGCATCACATCTATTAACTTGCAGATGTTGAACCATTCCTGGGATGAAACCCACTTGATCATGGTGAATTATATTTTTGTTGTACTAGTGGATTCAGTTTGCTAGTATTTTGTTGAGGGTTTTACATCTATGTCTGTCAGGAACATTGGTCTGTAGTTTTCTTTTTGTGTTGTGTCTTCTCTTGGCCTTGGTGTCAAGGTGATACAGCTTTTTAAGAATAAATTAGGGAGGATTATTCCCTTCTCAGTCTTGTGGAATAGCTTCAATAGGATTGGTGCCAGTTCTTCTTTGAAAGTCTGGTAGAATTTCACTGTGAATTCATCTAATCCTAGGTGATCTCCCTTTATATTAGGTTAAATGTGAATAATTTGGTAGACAGACATTTAATTTAAACTCATTCATTCAACTATAGTTTCCAACAATTATATATTAATGTATCCACAGTATTTTGATTTTACTAGAACCGTATAAGGACAAATAATATGTTTCAAAGTCACAATTTAAAAAATAATTCTAAAGTGGAAGTGAGATATTTATATTCAATAAATCAGTATATTTAAGTAGCCCATACTTACAATTCTGAAGACATTTAATATATCTAGTTTCTAATATTTAAGTATATTAGAATAACTAATAATTATATGTAGTTTCACATGCAACTGCATAGCATTTGCAAATTCTTGCAAATAATAAAAAAAGTACAAATAATAGGAACAAAAGGTGTTATAGACTGTTAAAATGCTTAGTATTCCTGTCAAAAAAACATGTTTAGTATTGGGAAGAACACAAGTATTAATTTCAATTTATTTTCCATAAGATAGGAATTTTTCTACATAATTCCTGATATTTCATACATAAACGTAAGATACATTAAACTATTGCTGTTGAATATTTAATTTCCACATGATTTCAGTATTTGTAAAGAAATAATAGAGTTTTTAAAAAGTTGTTCATTTATGAAAATATCAATAATGAAACTGTCCAATTTGAAATCACTATGTCTCATTTTTCTCCTCCTATCACAAAAATTATAGGCTGACAATCTTAGTGGTTCCTCTTCTAATTAAAGAAAAACTTCTTGTAGGCTTTATTATTTCCCCATTTATTACAACAAAATAATAAGGAATGATTAAAATAAAACAAAGCTGTAAGTGAAAAAGTGCCATGGTATCTCAAAGGGGAATGTGAGATCAAACTACTCACTTTTTAGAATGGCATATACAAACCTCTATTATGATAACTTGAACTGGTATTGAATGTTTGTGTAAACCACATTAGAGTATCTTATCCTTAACAACGTAAATCCAAGTCAATCTATAAATTAAAGTAAATCAATAATTAAGATCAAGCAAGATTTATCCTTGGGTTATAAGAATGCTTCAACATACACAAATTAATAAATGTATTGCACCACAAAAAAGAGTAAAGGATAAAAATCACTTGATCATCTTATTGTTTCAAAAAAAGCATTTGACCACATTCCACATTTTTTATGATAAAAATGTTCAAAAAATTGGGTATAGAAGAAATGTTCTTTTTTTTTTTTTTTTTTAGTCAGAGTCTCACTCTGTCACGCAGGCTGGAGCACAGCGGCATGCTCACGGCCACTGCAACCTCAACCTGCTGGGCTCAGGTGAACATTCCACCTAAGCCTTCCAAGCAGCTGGAACCACAGGCAAGCACTACCACACCAGGCTAGGTTTTCTTTCCTTCTTTCTTTCTTTCTTTTTAACTGTGGAGGCAAGGTTTGGCCATATTGCTCAGGCGGTCTCAAACCCCTGAGCTCAGGCAATCGCCTCTGCCCCTTAAAGTGCTGGGATTACCGGCATGAGCCACCACGCCCAGCAAGAGATGTACTTTAATGTAATAAAATTTATATATGGCAAGCCCACAGCTGATACTATACTCAACTGTGAAGAGCTGAGAGCTGACAGCTTTCCCGCTAAGATCAAAAACAAAACAAGGATGCTCATTATGTCCACTTCTATTTGACATAGTATTGGAAGTCCTAGACACAGCAAATAGGAATTTTTTTTAAAGGCATCCAAATTGAAAAGGAAAATTACATATTATGTAATCTTACAGAGAATACCATAAAGATCCCATTCCCCACCCTCAGCCCCTCCTCCCAAAAAATTGTTAAAACTAATAAATGAATTCAGAAAAATGACAGGATGCAAAATCAACATACAAAAATCAAATGCATTTCTATATACAACAACAACCTACCTGGATGAGAAATCAAGAAAACAATCCACTTATAGTAGCATGAAGAAGAATAGAATAAAGTCGGCGTGAAGATGAAATGTTTATGCACTGAAAGCTATGACACGTGGATCAAATAAATTAAAGAAGACACAAATGAGTGGAAATTTACCCATGTTCATGGATCAAAGGAATAAATATTGTTAAAAAGTCAATATTAAACAAAGAGATTTACAGATTCAATAAAATCTCTACTAAAACTCCAATGGTTATTTTTGCAGAAAAAAACAAAACTCTAAAATTTGCATGGAACCACAAAAAAACTTAGTCAAACCATTCTTTTGCAAAATGAACAGAGCTAGCAACATCACACTATCTTATTTCAAAATATACCACAATAATAAAAACAGTATGGTACTTCATAAAAACAGACATGTAGACAGAAGAAACAGAATAATGATCCCAGAGATAAATTCATGCATTTATGGTAAATTGATCATTGATGAGGGCACCAAAAACACACAAGAGAAAAGGATAGTCCCTTCAATACATGGTGTTGAGAAAACTGAATATCCACATACAGAAAAATGAAAGTTAATTCTTACATTATATTGTATACAAAAAATCAACTTAAAATGGGTTAAAGGCTTATATGTGAGACCTGAAAGTGTTAAACTAGTAGAAGAAACACGGGGCGGGGGGAGCTTCTTTACATCGGTCTGGACAATGATTTCTTTGGATATGACACCAAAGCCCAAGCAACAAAAACAGTAATAGACAAGTAAAAATTCATTAACAAAAAGTTCTGCACAGCAAAGGAAATAATTAATAGAGAAAGGGACAACCTATTGAATGGGAGAAAATATTTGCAAACTATATGTTTGATATGGTATCAATGTTCCAAATAGGAACTGAAGCAACAAAATCATGAGAAATCAAATAAGCTAAATTTAAAATGGGCAGAGTCCTAAATAGACGTTTATCCAAAGACATACAAATGGCTAATGGGTATGTGAAAAAAATGTTCAACATCACCAATCATCAGAGAAATGCAGGTCAAAAACAGAGTGAGATATCACCATTAAGAATAGCTATTACCGAAAAGATGTGAGGTAAGAGTTGATCAGAATTAGAGAAAAGGGAACCTTGATTTACTGTTGGTGGGAATGCAAATTGATACAGTCAATATAAAAAATGGTATGGAGGCTCCTAAAAAAATAGAACTACTATATAATTCATAAATTCCATGCCTGAGTATATACCCAAAGAAAATGAAATTAGTATGTTAAAAGGATATATTTATTGCAGCATTATTTCCAACAGGCAAGATTTGGAAACAACCTAAATGTCTAACGATGGATGAATGAATGAATAAAAGAAACTATGTATGTATACACACACACACACACACACACACACACACACACACACACACACTTTATAATATTATTCAGCCTTTTAAAAATTAAGTTTAAGCCGGGCTCAGTGGCTCAGCCTGTAATCCTGCGCCTTTGGGAGGCTGAGGTGAGTGGATTGCCTGAGCCCACAGGTTCGAAACCCACCTGGTCAGTGAGGCGGGTCTCATCTCTACAATAAATCAAAACATCAACCGGGCGTGGTAGCGCATGCCTGTAATTCCAGCTACTTGGAAGGATCGCCGGAGCCCAGCAGGTAGAGGCTGCGGTGGCTGGGAGCGGCCACTGCACTCCAGTCTGGGTGATAGAGTGAGACTCCAACTCAAAAAAAAAAAAATAATAAGTTTAAAAAATACTGCCTTTTGCAACAACATGTAATAAGCCAGACGCAGAAAAACAAATTATCTTATCTATGAAATGTATGAGCTCATACATGCAGAGAATAGAATGACCTTTGTCATGGGGCTAGGAGGTAGCTGAAATGGGGAGATGTTAATTCAAGAATGCAAAGTTTCAGTTAGAGTAAATTCTGAAGATCAAATGGACAAGATGATGACTGTAGTTAATAATCATACATTGTACACTTGAAATTTGCTAAGACAGTAGTAGACCATAAGCAGCCTCACAACACATATGCATAAAAACGTAACTATGTGAATTGACAGATACGTTAATTAGCTTGATTGTGGTACTCATTTCACAATGTATATGTACAGTAACACATTATACTGTACACTTTAGCTATGCAATTTTTATTTGTCAGTTATACTTCAATAAAACTGGGTAAAAAGTTAACAAAATTTGGAGCAGTGTTATTTGTACACTAAGATTGAATTTGTAAGGTATGAGCATGATTGTCTAGTTATTTTATTTTATATTCCATGGAATTTAGTTATATAAATTGGCTAGTTACACTATAACATAGATTTTGTAATACAAATTAAAAGACAATGAACACAGAAGTGCAAAATAGCATTTTCAATCAGAATTTTACTTATTTTAAAAAATTCTGTATTCACAAATGAATGATTAGGAAAAACAAAAACAAAAACAAAATCTAGTGTGGAACTTTTATAATAGTCAGAGGCTGCAAAGAGCTATACCTTGTTTATTCTTTTGATAAAATTATTTCATTTAGTTACTCTAACAATTAGAGTCTAGTGAGGAGACAAAAAAACATAATAATTTGAATAGAAAAAGTTTAATATAAAGAATTATTTAAGAGGACCGGAGTAAGAAGGACTTGCCTAGTAAGAAAAAAGAGAATTCTGAATAATAAAAGATAATGGAAGATAAAACGAAAATATCATAGTAGATAACTATATCCACTATGATAACCACCACTTCAGCGGCTGAAATAGCACACCCAAGGTAGATTGTGAAGGCCAAGGACCTTGGTTTGCTAAAGAGTTGCTGGAAAAAAAAAACAACAAACACTGACAATGAAGTCAATACATTAATAGGAGAAAAAGCATACAAATGTATTTAATGTTATACTCTGGAGCCTTCAGAATGAAGACCTGAAGGTACAGGGGAAACTGTCCATTTTTATGCTTAGGCTAAACAAAGTATAGACAGTCACATAGAAATGCATTTGGACAAAAAGGGTATGCCCCAATGCTAATAGACTGAGTGGGGAAACACAGCAAGGTCTGTCTACATTTTTCTTGGCTTCTCTGAGCACGCATTCCTTCCTCCTTGGTGTGGGGCAGGGCTATCTCTGGAATGGGGATTTTAATGCCCTACTGTCAAATAAGGTAGGTCAGATAATTTCCTTAAGGCTAAGTTTTACACAGAAAGGTAAGGAGAAGTTAGAGTAATATTTTCAGGTTTTATGGTTGGCTTTGACAAAAGAAATTCTGGTTTCTATGCCTGCTTTGGAGAAGAGAGATTCTAGTTTCTATGGCTATTCTAGGGGGAGAATGGGACTGAGAGATAGGAGGGCAGGAGAAAGTCAGAGGAAAACTTTTGCCTCTGAGGCTGCTGCTGAGGCTTTTATTTTGGGGTGTTGTTTTCTGAGACCCAACAAGACTTTACTCCCTACTAGCTTCCTACTCTCACCCAGGACTGAGATCCAGACTTGCTCGGCATGTCCAAGACTTGATGAATGGCAGAGAAGTTACCCTAATGTTATGCCAGTGGACTTTGCTGGACCTCTTTCCTCTGGAACGTGTCAGAAACCTGCCTTCTGGGAAGCTGGGAGAAGCAACTCCCAGAAAGATACCACTTCTCAGAATGTGCCGTGAATCAAATTGGAAGGGGCCAGGGAAAGCTGCTAACTGCTAGGTGCTGCTGGTTGCTGTGAACTGCAGAGCCAGGTACAACAGAAGCTACAAGAACACATCAGGACCAGGAAGAGAAAGCCCCTTTCTCCTCCAGCATCTCTTCAGAGCATCCTACTGGCAAAGCTTAACATGAGTTCAGCTGCGAAAGAAGACTTACTCAGTTGAGAGGTAATGCATTGATTACTGTCTCAGTTATTTATCTTATCAGTGAGTATGTTTGTTTTACCTCCTCACCTCTTCTAACTTGGTTTGTAGCACTTATTCTTTTGCTAGAGTTTTTATGCATCTTTTATCCTTGTTCAGTTTCCCCCATTATGATTAACTCAGTAAAGCAGCTTTACTTTTATGATAGTATTTTTCAATCATGAGCGAGGTTTATTTTAATTGTCACTGATAGCCACAAGGTAGAGGTAGATCTCAGTCAATTTAAACACTTCATTTTAATAATAATTACTTATGTATATTTTATAGCACTGTATGGGATTTAAAATTTTTCTTTTCTGAACTTTTCAAACAAGCAGTAACATGGTAAAACAAATGAACAAATGCTATTACCTCCAGTATACAGGAGAAAAATCTGAAGCAGTCAATTTAATTCATTTCTGCAGTCTTCTCAAAATAAGACTTTCCTTCAAGCCCTTTACCTTCCCAAAAATCCTATAGTGTTGAGAAACTGCTTAAAAACTTCGATTTTCTTTTTCTGACAGAATGATATCTAGACCCCTTAAAATGGCAAATAGATCTTTGCATTATAAACCAAACTTACTTACCTTTTTTTTTAAATCCTTCATTTATGTTTAGTTTATGTCACTCAACACTCACTCTTAAGACAGGACATCACTTTCCTTTGTATATGACTTAGTATATCTTTGTCATCTCCTGGTTCAATGAGCCAGAGTTGACAAACAGAGATATTGTGTCTATATAATGAAAGTAAAAGAACTATAATACTTTATTATTTTAAAATACAGTAGGTTAATTTTGTAATATGTTCAGAACATTGCCTAGCATATCATGTGTTTAATAAATGTTACATCTTATCCTTATTATTTGATTAACTTCTGTTTTCTCACCTCCAACTTTGTGAACTAAACTTTCCAATTTTCCTACATCCAGAGGGAATAGAAATCTAAGAAAACACTGAACAGTATATGTAAGAAACATTCCCGTCAGTTGTATGACAAGTCTCATTTCTTATTCCTATGACCAGAAGCATCACTTCTCCTAATCTTTGCCATCAATAATGTCTTTCCAGTTCTTCATCATTATCTAGAAACGTAGAAAGCAATGAATTATTCTAGTTTTGATGTGATCTGAATCAATTATTGTGTCCGGGTAACATTATGCTAAAATGGGTCAAAATTGAGCCATTCCGTATCCCAACATCTACTGAAAGAAAAGCTAAGTTGAAAGCAGAGGTAGCCCACCAAAAAGGAACCAATATATGAAAAGAAGACAAGAGAATGCTGGATAGAGAAACAAAAGAAAGTCACTGCATATATCTATAGAAAGTTGCCTCTTTTAAGCATCTCTGTACTAACAGAATTCCAGATATACCTTGAAAACATAGGTGCTTTAGTAGTGACTTTCAATTCTATTATTATATTTTTTCCAATTATGTTATTTTAGGGGAAATATGCTAATGGCCCAGAGAGTGTATATTTAGTCTAAAATCAAATACTGGAAAATATCAGACCCAAGAGTAGAACATAGTTATTTTAATTAGATTTGGTGCTCTCACAAAGAGTTATTCTCTAGAAAGGTACTTTAACATAAGAAGCCAAGAAATGTAACTAAATTAGAAACATCAGCAAAGAAAACTAATAATTTGCAAACTGCTGCATACTAAGCAGCAACCAAGGAATATTCTGCTGAATACTGCATCAACCCTTCAAATCTAACCAAAATTCAAATAACTTCCTGGGAATGTATTTTTCTAACTTTTCTCTAAACTCATTATTTGATATTATCTCGTGGCTTCATGTTTCCATTAGCTAAGTTATTATTTTGGTGTTGTGCAGATTTAGCATAACTATTTGTGCTATCTTCTTCAGCACTTCTAAGGAATGCTGATGTTCTTTGCTTCCTGACAGCATTCTTTCTATTGTGACATTGATGATAATATTCTACGAACTGTATGAAACCAAACAAGCAATCAACAACTCTGTATGTATTATGGATCCACATGTTCTCACAGAACTCCCCTACCAATAAAGTGTTTTGAAATTCTGTGTGTATTATATTATAGATGTACAAGTGTTCATAGAACTTCCCCACTAGTAAAGAGTTCTAGAGTAGGCCTATAACACAGAGGCTAAGATATTTGTTGCAGAATTCAGATCTAAGTTCAAATCCCAGTTGAAATTCAGAAGTTATGTCACCTAGGGCAAATTAACACTTCGTATCTCATTTTCTATGTCTTCTACATCACTATAATATCAATACTAAACCTATAGTGTTAATTTTAAGGGTAAATGAAATAAAAATAACACAGCACTTGATATGTTACCTTGGCTACAGGAATCACATAATTAATGCTGAGATTGTTGCTATTGTAGCAATTCCTTCTCTGTAGGGCAAGGTAAGGAGTTCAGTGAATTGGAGAGGCTGATAGTCTCACCTCAGACAGAAAATTTACTGACAGAAAAATACAAGGACACCAGGCCTTATTAGTGAGAATGAAAAGGTCAGCATCAAATAAGCCAGATATCAAGACCTATAAGGTCAGAAAGAGCATTTATTGTTAAAAAAAAATCTCAAGTATGAATTACTTATAATAGCTAACAATAGCATCTCCTTTAGCAACTCATCTCACTCAAACCTCAGTTTCTTCATATTTAAAATGGCATTTGCAGTTTACATTCACTAAGGAATATTCATTGGAAGGTATTGTTCAAATATTCAAGCAACCTAATAAGTTTAATTATTATTTCTGTTTCACAGATGAGGACACAGAGGTCAGAGAGGTGACAAATTATATAAGATCATCCCAAAATAGGTGATGGAGCTGAGACATGGTGTTTGGCTCCAGAGATAATGCACATAGCCATTTACTAATTCTGCTTCAACTAGGCCAGCATGGCAAATACTTTGTAACATTTGTCTAAAGATGAAATATGGTGCTGCATGTAAAATAATAAGCACAAAGCCTGTCACATAGATAAAATGCAATAAATTTTAGCTATCACCACTAATATAATGTTTAAACAAAGTTCACTGGAATCAGATGGCTTCGTTTTTCAGAAAGAATTTAAGTGCATTTTTTCTACTTAAATAAAAAGACAAAGTTAAGGGCTAAATTCATTATTCAAGGAAAAGAAACATGTACTTAAGTGGGTGGATGCCTTAGGAAGCTTTTATATTTATTATGTTCATTATATTCATATTTATTGCTACGTCTTTATATAGTTATAAAACTTTCTATTATATTATATATATCCAGTTCCATTATTATGTCATTTTTGTCTTATAAGAATAATTATATAATCTATCCTTTAAATATTATATTACCCAAACTTTTTAGATCATTTTCTTTATCTGACCCTCGTTAAAGTTAATTAGCATGAACTTGTGCACTTTTGAAAATGATTTAGCCTTTCTGAGCCTAGTTTCTAAATCTATAAATAGAAATTGCAACTGTCTACATTAGAGTGGTTCTAGGTAATAAATGTGATAGAGTACGCGAAAAAAAATCTTACAAACTGTAAAATTCTTTTAATAAATAGGGGAATTTATCTATTTTTATTTTTAGTAAGGAGGCTCCAAAAGTTCTATTTCAAAAACAGAATTATAGCTCATGTCTCCAGTGTAAAAGTTTACAGTTCATCTGGATTCTTCTTCTATCTCATTATATTAAAAATGTCCCTAGCCTAATTTGTCATTTATTTCATATTAAACCAGTAGCTTCTTTCACCTTTAAATTTTTTATTTTAAAATTGCGGGGTACAATTCAGCGTTAGGTATACAAATATTCATTGTGCAGGTACTCTTGTTGATGAGATGTGCCCCCCTTCCCCAGGCAGTTCCCCACGACAGCCAATCACAACCCCCTGCCCCCTATGCCCCCTCAGTTTCCCCCTACTGTCAATCCTTTTCTTATAGTATTACGATAGTTGTTCCAGGTCCACTTATAAATGAGAACATGTGATACTCAGTTCTTTGTTTCTGTGAAAGATCACTCAGTATTATAGACTCTAAGTCCATCCAGGTTGCTGCGAAGTTCATGATTTTGTTCTTCTTTATGACTGTGTAATATTTCATCATGTATATGTACCATATTTTTTTTATCCAGTCCTCTTTTGATGGGCAGCACTGTTGGTTCCATATTCTTGCTATTGTGAACAATGCTGCAATAAACATATGTGTGCAGGTATCTTTTTTATAGAGTGGCTTGAGTTCTTCCAGGTATATTTCCAGTAGGGGGGTTACGGGGTTATAGGGAAGGTCAATTTTTAGAACTTTTAGGAATCACCACACTGTTTTCCACAGGGGCTGTACTAGTTTGGACTCCTACCAACAGTGTAGAAGTGTTCCCTTTTCACCACATCCTCTCCAGCATCTGTTATTTTTTGAGTTATTGATGATGGCCATTCTGACTGGAGTTAGGTGGTATCTCAGTGTAGTTTTAATTTGCATTTCTTTGATGACTAGTGAGGCTGAACATTTTTTCATGTATCTGTTGGCTGCTCATATGTCTTCTTTTGAGAACTGTCTATTCATATATTTTGCCTACTTTGTAATGGGCTATTTGTTTGATTTTTTCTTTTCAGCATGTTTGAGTTCCTGGTAGATCCTAGATGTTAGGCCTTTGTCAGGCATGGAGTTGGCAAATATTTTTTCCCAGTCTGTGGTTTGTCTCCCTGCTCTCTTGATGGTTTCTTTTGCTTTGCAGAAGCTTGTCTATTTGATAAGGTCCCACTTGTCTAACTTATCTCTTATGGTATGGGCACTTGGGGTTTTGATCAGGAATTGGTTGACAGTTCCAATTTCCATAAGAGTGTCTCCTGCATTTTCTAAGGTTCTTATAGTTTGAGGTTTTACTTTTAGGTCTCTGATCCATTTAGAGTTGATTTTTTTTTTTTTTGATATGGGGATGGGGAGGGGTCCTGTTTCAATCTTCTGCATGTGATCAGTCAGTTTTCCCAGATCATTTACTGAATAAGTTCTCTCCCCAGCGGTTGTCAGTGGAGGCTTTGCCGAAGATGAGTTGGTTGAGAAATTGAGATTTTGCTTCTGGAATCTCAATTCTATTTCATTGGTCTATATGCCTGTTCTTGTGCCAATACCAGGCTGTTTGGATTATTGTAGCTTTGTAATGCTTCTTTCAATCTATAGAAATATTTAGCATTACAAAAAATAACAAAACTTCAAGGCTGTAATAGATTTAAGGAAACCAGAATCTAGATCTTCAGATTTCTAATTTAATATACCTTTCCTTATCTTCACATAGGTGGATAATGTCAGATGATGTAGAAGAGATAGTACAACACAATGTTTATAAGTGGTGGTTTGGAATTTTAAAATATTTGGTTATAAATATTTGCCTTGTAATTTACTAGCCCTATGTCCTTAGGAAAGTTGCTTAACCTCTTTGAGCCTGTTTTTCTCATCTGTTAAATGGGAAGAAAATCCTACAAACATCAAATAACTACAGTGGAGACTAAGCATAATAATTTATGAAAAATGCTTTGAGCAATCTGATATGCATTATGCGCTAAATAAATGAGATATTATTAAATAATGCTTATAGTTTGCACATGTTAAGTAATCATCCCTTTGCCCTTTCAAGTTCTCATCAAGTGATAAAAAAACACAAAAATTTAAATGGAAATTAACATACAGTACCAATTCTCACATTAAGAACTGAATTAGAGAATATGATAGAGTTTTTTACCTTTATGGGACAGAAGCCTCCAGATCCACACAAAATTGATTTATTCAGAGAGACCAGAGAATGCAATAACACATTTCTTCAGGATCATGCTCCCTGTCCAACCTAGAAGCTTTGGCAAGATAATAGGAATCAAATATGAAAGGTACACTAATCTTTAAAAAAAATTATTTTATTATAGAGATGTGGGGTACAAGAATTAACTACACAAGTTGCCTGCATGCAAATAAGTTTGAACCTTTGACTGGCTCTCACTTGCCCTGAGTTGGGACCATGTACCCTTTAATTGTGCTACTCCTTCCTTCCTTCCCTCCTCTGGCAACACTGAGCAACTGTGATCCCTCTCTTGTGCTAATGTGATCAATGCTAATATACCACTTATGGATAGAACATGTGTTATTCAGTTCTTTGGTTCCGTGATAGATCACCAAGTATGATGTTCTCCAACTCCTTCCAATTTGCTGCAAAATTCATGATTTTGTTCTTCTTTATGGCTGCATAATACTCCATCGTGTATATGCAACATGTTTTCCAAAAAGTACATTTTGAAGGTGGTAGGGCAGGAGAAGGAGAATACAGTGATAGAAATGGTTACTTTGAAAAGAGGAACCAATGAGTGGGAAAAGCAGATTCAATAAGCTTCTCAGCATCCTAAAGGGAGGACTGAGAGAGTAAAAAGATGGCCCCTAAATGTCTACCATATTGCTTCTCCCTTGAGAAAAGGAACTGAAATTTCTTTTCTGTGAAAAACAAACAAAACAAAACATGGAGAGTGAAAAAAGCATTCTCAGACTAAACATTTCAGATGAGTTATTTTAGTTCAAATTAGATAGTTAAGGATGCTGCTTAAAATCTCTGCTGAAGATTAGGTACTTTACGATGTTGTGCTGTAGTGTTCAGCACAACTGTCTTTATCTGACAACATCTACTTAAGCATTCTATAAGTCTTAGTTCTACGTGTTTCTGAGAAATAGAAACTAGGACTAGATAAATGGTTCTCAGATCTTTTCTTACCACAGACTTTTTAAAGCAGATAAAATCTTATTTAAAACCTCAAAGTGGAAGTTGTCAGATTATCTGCTTGTTGTCCCCCTCATTGCCCTTATCTGCCTCTGAGGTATTCCTGAAGAACCATCATGTGCAAAGGACATATTTAAAGATCATTTCTAAGATCATATTTAAAGATTCTAAGAAGGTACGCCTTCAGCACATAAATAGAAAACTTGAGTGAAAAGCCATGACTAGAAGTATCATCTCTTTAGAACATGTCTTTCTTTAAAATATAAATAGGGAAAAATTATGCATTTCTAAGAATGTTGTAGCAAACCTGTGATTATATGAATTAGGGTAGGCCTTTCATATGTGTAGGTTCTATATCTGTGGATTCAGCCAACAGTGGATTAAAAATATTTTTTAGAATGCATCTGTACTGAACATATACAGAATTTCTTTTCCTTGTCATTATTCCCTAAACAATATGGTATAATAACTGTTTATATAGAATTTACAATAAAGTAATCTGGAGATGAAATATAGTATACAGGAGGACATGAATAGGTTATATGCAAATAATATGTTATTTTTATATTAAGGACTATGAATTTTGGATATCCACAGGATTTCTTAAAACCAGTTCCTTAAGGATATCAAGGCAAGACTGTACAATCAAAAGTCATTTATTATACAGTTGTAAACAAATCAATTAAATTTTTTAAAAATCAAAATATATACAATTCTGTGGTGTGAAGTGTTTTAATAAACAAACATAAAATTGCAACTGTACAAGAATATAAGAAACTATTTAACACATTTTCCTTTTTAAGTTTTTATTTGCCAAAATCCCTGAATGTGAACTATTGTAATCATTTTCTATTATACTTCTACATATGTAAAGTTCTCATAATAAAACTTGAGACTTAATATGCATAGATATGTTTACAGAGATATGCATTAAAAGATTTCCATCAAGTATTGCTTAGCCTTCATGTGTTCTATAATAATACATATCAGTTCAGTGTTTTCCATGACAGCTCTAGCTGTTTTCTTTTTTCTGAGCCTCTGTTCTTCCTGCTTCTTTAAAATACACACCACTAAGAAAAAGTAAAGCTATCAGAATGCCCACTTTATATTAGCACTCATAGTACACAGTAAAGTTGAATTAAAAAGTTGGCAAAGGATAAGAGCTTGACAGGGTTTTTTCTGTTCTTTGCTATTTTTCCTGGGCACATGCAGATGGCTGTTTAAGAATGGGCACAGTGTTCAGGCTAAGGTTTGCCAACAATGTAGACTTAGAAGGTAGAACAAAGAGACTCATCAATGAGCATAGTAATGGCAGGAAATGGTTCAAAAGAGAGCCCTGTGTTGCATACAGAAGTACCCTACAACCTAAAAGTAACTTGTGTAATCACTAATTATAAAATGCAGGTTTTCAATGTTGGCAGAGTGTGCATAGCTGAAAAAAAATCAGAGCAGAATAATTTAGTTACCTTAAAGCTTTTGGAAGTTAATCTTTGTAACTAGAATACTATTAATCTATTTATTTTCCCTCATATCATCAACAAGTATTTGTGTCATGTTAATGATGTGGTAGACAATATACTAGAAAATAAAGTTTTGGGCATAGTACCTTGAGTATGCACCCACAGAACTTTCATCAAAGTCAAACAGATAAAATAGTCATACAGTTAAACACACAAATCTAATTAAGAATGATATGTACCATAGTGTATTTTCTATAGGGAGCTGCATGATATATGTGATTTTTTTTTATGCTTATCTAAAATCAATTGACATTTTCCTCAAAGAATAATTCATGATAGTGTTGTGACCTTGATTTTACTAACTCATAACATTTTCAGAAGCTCTGCAAGCAGGAGCAAACAGCTAAGGTAATTATATCGAAAGAGCTAATAATTGTAATCACAATACAATTCTCTGTTACAACATGATTTCTATAAAAAGACATAAAACTAAGGAGGCAGATATCTGAATAAAATTACATAATTCTCGCAATGTTCATGCAACCTGAGTATAGCTTCTGGGGTTCCTCTTCTTTCATATGGATGCAAATTGATCAGGGATTACACAGACCTATTTCTTTTCTGAATTCAACCATACAAATAGAACTCTATGGCTATAAATGCAGGAAATAGAACTTGACATTGTTTAAAATAACATGAGCTAGGTCTCCAGCTCTGTGGATTTGCCACAGAATTGGACAAAATGAAAGTGAGAAGAAAGCATCTAGATATTAGATAAGGCTGAGACGTTTTTAAGAGGAAGTTCAACATAAGAAATTCTGGCATCATTAATAATAAAAGTAACTAAAAATCAGCTCATTTGATTACTCCTGCCAGGTTATTTCTACTACTGTGCTTTCTTGAAATTGATTTGAAGCACAATTACAGATTTCATAAATATGTTAGCATTTTATTATATCAGAGTTTACTATTACTTTTATTGAAATATACTTTGAATCAAAAATCATGCCCCTTAAATCTCAACCTCCAACAACTACAAAAAATGTCTTATAAATAAGATGGAAAGTCAATAAGTTTCAATTTGTACCAAAAAAAAAGAACTGCAGCATCATTTCAGTCTTCAGAATTATAAATCTATAATTGAGGAAGAACCAAAAATTACTATATTTTCATAAAATCAGAGTATATAAAGTAAGCTATGGTAGGCAGAATAATGCCCCTTTTTCTGAACACAGTTGGCCTCTAAAACCTGAAAAAGGAGTGATAGTAGATTGCTCCCTGGACACTTCAGAAGAAACATCCCCATGCCGACACCTTGATTTTAGCCCAGTAAGATCCGCTTTGGACACTGGACCTCTAAAACTATAGAGGTATGTGCATGTGTGTTAAAGCAGGTTACTTTTGAGGTGACGGAACTGTTCATTATCTTGATTTGTTTGTAATAATATGTCAGTATGTTTTCTTAAATCTCATATAACGCTACATGAAAAGTACTGAATTTTACTATAAGCAAATAAGAAAAGTTTTTTAAATGTCAGTTTTTAAAAGAAATTTGAGAAAATATTTCACGTTTGTATCTAAAAAGTTTCTGATTTACCATTCTTGCTCTCTATGTATGCTTTTATTCTAACATAACCTTCAAAAAGCAAATTAATGTGTTATTTTCTCATTAAAATACCTTTAAAACATTTGTATTGATTTGTACTAAATCTTCAATGTGACATTTAATACTGTTTTAGAAGAATAAAACATATTATAATTTAATAATTCATTCCTTATACAAAAACTTGAGTGTATACTTTATGCACTATCTTGAATTCTGACATGAATGAATGGAAAGATGCCATCAAATTCCTAAAAATCTCCAGTAAATATCTAAGAATGGGCACAATTCAGGAATAGTGATAAGCTGCTCAAAAACACAATATTCATAGAATTCAATCTAGTCAAAAGTTACTAACCATGGAAAGAAGCAGGAAAATGAGAGTCATAATACAAAGAAAAACGAGTCAATTGAAACACCCAGAAATGACAGGAATGATAAATTAAGTATTATGCATTTAAAAATAACTATTATAAATATTTTTGAAAAAATTAAAGGATATAATTATAAAAATAAAATAAAAAAATTAAAGGATATGCAAGCAAAATACTTCAAAGAAAAGACTTAGCACATGACACATTGCAGAAGAAAATATCTATGTATTTAAATATATATCAATTAATTGCTCCAAACAAAATCACAGAGGTTACACGTGTTGATAAAAATAAAGAAAGAGTAATCTATGGGACCATAACAATCTAATATATATGTAATTCAAGTTACAGGAGATAAGAGAGAGATGCACACAAAGTATTTGAAAAATTAATAACCAAACATTTTTCAGAGTTGTTAAAAATAGAAAGCCACAGAATTAAAAAGGTTTACAAACTATAAGAAGCTTTTACCTAAACATCCTAACCTTACAACTCAATGAAAAAAAAGAAAGAGAAACTAAACCCAGAGTTAGTTGAAAGAAAATAATAATACAGATCAGAACATAGATAAATAAAATGGAGACCAGAAAAGCAATTTAAAAATCAACAAAACTAAAAGTTGGTTATTTGAAGAGATACACAAAACTGACTGGTTGTTAGCCAAATAGAGAGAGAATGAGAGAAAACTCAAATAAATAAAATCAGAAATAAAAGAGAGAACATTACAATGGATACCACAGAAATATAACAGATTGTCAGATATTATTATAAATAACTATAGACTAACAAAATAGAAAAATCTCTAGAAACATAAAACCTACAAAGACTGAACCCCAAAGAAATAAAAAATATTGAATAGACCGATACCAAGTAAGAACATAGAATAAATTATTTTATATATTTAAAAAGCTCCCATTAAAGAAGCATGATGGTTTCATGGCTGAATCTTACCAAGCAATTAAATAAATAATACCAATCCTAATTAAATTATTCTAAAAAGTTGAAAAGCAAAGTATACCTCAAAATTTATTTAAAAGACCAGCATTACGCAGATACTAAGGGCAGACATAAATACAACAGGGCCAAAAACAACAACAACAACAACAACAAACCTTACAGGCCAATATCCCTAATAAACACAGATGCTAAAATTAACAAAATACTAGCAAAGTGAATTTCAATAGCTCATTAGAAGACTTATACACCATGATTGAGTGGGATTTGTTCCCAGGAACCAAGGATGATTCAAAATATGCAAATCAATAAATTTGGTGCATCACATTAACAGAACAAAAAACAAAATCATAAAATATATGATTATCTCAGTAGATTAGAAAAAGCATTGAACAAAATTGAGCTTCAAAAGGAAGATATCAAAAACCCTCAACAAATTAGGTAGGAAAGGAATATATCTCAACATAATTAAAGCTATATATCACAAACCAACAGCTAGCATACTCCACAGTATGTAGTCAAGATTTTCTTGAAGATAGGGAATAAGACAAATTCTCTCATATTCAACATGTTACTAGAAGTCCTAATCAGAGCAATTAGACAAGAAAAAGAAATAATTCAAATTGAAAAAGAAGCAAAATTGTCTCTATTTGTATATGACATGGTTTTATATGTAGAAAACGCTAAAGACTCTACCAAAAAAGCAATGCTAGGATAAATAACATTCACAAAGTAGCAGGGTACAAAATCAACATGCAAAAAATGTATCATTTCTACACATTTACAACAAACTGTCTGAAAAAAGAAAACTATCTTACAAAAGAATTTTTTAAAAATTAGAAATACATTTAATTGAAGAACTAAAAAAATTTTGCCCGTTGAAAACTATAAAACATTGATGGAAGAAATTTAACAAGACAAATATATATCCCATCTTTATGTATATTGCTAAAATGTCCATTTATTTAAAGTAATTTACAGATTCAATGCAATCTCGGTCAAAATTCAAATAACATTTTTACAAAAAAATAGAAAAACAGTCCTAAAATCTGTATGAAACTACAAAAGACACTCATTAGTCAAAGCAATCTAGAGCAAAAATTACAAACTGGTGATATTACACTGCTTGATTTCATATCATACTAAAAAAACGACAGTAGAACAATAAAATATAATGGAAAATCCAAAATAAATCCGTGTGTTTATAGTGAACTGATGTTTGACTAAGATCAACACACTGGTGGAAAGGTAGTCTCTTCAATTAATGATGTTGGAGAAACTGGATATTTACACTAAAATAAAAGTGTATAGTTTTTATATAAATTTACTATGAAGCCACAGTATTCAAGAAATTGACATTGGTGAAAGCATAGACTAACAATTCAATAGGACAGAATGGAGAGTCCAGAAATAGTCCCATGGAAATAGTTAGTTGACATTGAATCCCAAAAGCAATGGCAATACAGTGGAAGCAAAGACAGTCTTTTCAACAAATGGTGCTAAAACACTTAATCATTCACATCCAAAAAAGAAAAAAAAAAACTACATACAGACTTTACACCCTTCATAAAAATTAACTCAAGACGTATTACAGACCTAAATGTAAAATGCAAAACTCTAAAACTATTAAAAGATAGTCAAGAAGAAAACATAGATGATTTTATGCATGGTGATGACTTTGTAGATGCAACTCCTAAAGCAAGTCAGACTTCATTAAAATTTTAAACTCTGCTTTGTGAAAAACAATGTCAAGAGAATAAAAAGACAATCAGGCACAGAGTGGGAGGAAATATTAATATTTACCAAAAAATCAACAGATAAAGAAGGGTTGTCCATTTTCAAATCAACTATAAGAAAATTAGCAACCTGATTAAAAGATTATCCAAGCTGGTTTCGGTGGCTCAGCCTGTAATTCCGCGCCTTTGGGAGGCTGAGGTGAGTGGATTGCCTGAGACCGCAGGTTCAAGACCCTCCTGGGCAAGTTGGCAGGACCTCATCTCTACAATAAATCAAAAAAACCAGCCGGGCTTGGAGGCGCGTGCCTGTAGTTCCAGCTACTTGGAAGGCTGAGGCGGAAGGACCGCCGGAGCCCAGCAGGTAGAGGCTGCAGTGACGGGGATCGGGCCACTGCACTTCAGTCTGGGCGACAGAGTGAGACTCCAGCTCAAAAAAAAAAAAAAAAAAAAAAAAAAAGATTATCCAAAGATTTTAACAGACACCTCACCAAAGAAGGATGCACAGATAACCAATAAGCACAAGCACGTATATTCACCACCATATGTTACCAGGAAAATGCAAATTAAAGCAACAATAAGCTATCACTACATACCCATTAGAATGACCAAAATCCAGGACACTGACAGCACCAAATGCTGGAAAAAACGTGAATAAACAGGAACTCTCATTCATTGCTAATGTAAATTTAAAATTATATGACAACTTGGAAATTCAGTGTGACAGTTTCTTACAAGATTAAACATACTGTCACCATACAATTCAGAATTCATGCTTCTTGGTATTTACCCAGATATATTAAAAATCATGTCCACACAAAATCTTGTGTGGAGAAGTTTATATCAGTCTTATTCATAACTGTCAAAAGCAATCAGATATTCTTCAGTAGGTGACTACATAAATTTACTTTGATACAGTCAGGCGATGGAATATGTGGGAGACCAGAAAATAACACCCCCAAATATGCTTCTTTGGCAAAAGAAATGTTAAGCTCAAGGCAATCAAGAAGAAGTCGACACTGAAAAGTTCTCTACTCTTTCTCTATTTTCCTAAAGGCAAGATAAAGACAAAACAAAAATCCCCTAGTTCTTTCTACCAGGGACAACAAGGGTTATCCCTGAAGACAACTTTAGATGCTTAAGGTCTGAAGATCATACAAGAGGAATTTGCATAAGCAAGCTTTACTAACTAGTCTTTATTTTCCATTTATTTACTTTAAAGTTGCTGCCCTAGAGATTCCAAGTCCTTTCCTTTTGTCTTGTCACTTCTCTCAATATTTACTATTCTTTGTCAAAAATGATATATAACCCGGAATTCAAAGCCAACTTTTTAAAAAATTATTCATTCCCTGAATATATCCCATTTATTTATGAAATATATATTTTATAGGGTTCCATTCCTATTTACAATATAAGAGTTGAGAAAAAATTATTTTTCTTACCCCCAAAATATCATTTGGCATGTAAAAGAAATGAGCTATCCAACCATGAAAATACATGGGAGAAAATTAAATGTAATTACTGGGTGAAGTACAATCTGAAAAGTTTCCATATTATACCATTCAAACTATCCAACATTCTGGAAAAGGTAAAACAATGAAAAAAGCAAAATAATTACTGTTTGCCATAGGCTTAAGGGAAGATATGTAGAACACAGATTTGTAGGGCAGGGCAAATACTCTGTTACTCTGTATGGTACTATAATGATGGATATGTGTCATTATACATTTGTCCCAACCCGTAGAATGTACAACACCAGGAATGAACGCTACTGCAATCTATGACCTATAAGTGATTATGATATGTCAATGTAGGTTTATTAATTGTAACAAATGTACCACCCTTGTGGGGAATGTTGTTAATGGAAGCGGCAATGTGTGTGCAGGAACAGAGAGTTTATAGAGAATCATTGTACCTTTCTTTTAATTTTACTATGAATATAAAATTTCTCTAAAAAGTCTTTAAAAAATAATATGAAGAAATAAAGTCACTTTAAAAAAACTGAGAAGTTGAAGGAATTAGTCACCATTACATATACTATAGAAGTCTTTATATGTTCTTAATGTTTGGTTTTTAGATAACCAGTGAAAACACAGTTAATACAAATAGTGGTAGATTGAGGAAACAGAATCATTGAGTTTGGTTATCGTGAATACTAATATGTGTATATAAGATTAGAATAAAAATAGTTTTCAAAAACACATGTACTAGTTTTAAGAATCTATAGAAATTTATTTACTCTGTAAGCTTCATTGACCATATTATTTTAAAATTTATTTTAAGATGAATATTCTGGCAATGGTTGATAAAAATGTGCCAGACTTGAAAAATATTGATTACAAGAATAAAGACTGTAATAAAGCAAACAGTCTTGGAATGACAGTGGTATCAAATACATTCTAAGGTAAGAAAGAGACATTTTGTCTGCCACTTCCTTCTTCACCCCCTCTTGGAGGGTTTATTTTTATTCCAGGATAGAAATGATAGATCTCCTGCTCCTTAGATATTCTTTCATTCCAGTGTAATAAAGACAAGGTCTTTTTTCAAAGAGGAAGATGAACAATTTTCTAGCAGCCCCAGTGCAAGACAGAGGTTTCTAATCTCTGACTTATTCTATAACACACATCATTGCATGTTCAAGCAACAACTAGCCCTCTTTGCAACTTTCTGTGGAAATTAAATTTCAGTGAACTGGTACAAGACATGACTCTGGCTACTGTGATTGCTATAAGAAATATTCTTTTATTTTGAACCCAAAAGCTTTGTGTTTTCTTGTGTAGATTATGAAATAGGCTAACATGAAACAGGCTTGATGTCAGGAAAATGTCTACTCTTCACCATTTCTGACATGCCAATGAAGGTATAAGAGAGAGAAAGTTTTGACTAATCTTTATAGTGGTTAGCTAAAACTTTAATACCACTCCTGACATCACATTGAATCTTGACGATTGGGCAGAAATGTCTGACTTTGGAAGCAGGAAAAGCTGCTTGTCTTTTAATCTAAAGAGAGTTTTTGTGACCCATAGTGCCAAAATCACATTTTCAGCTTGGTAAATAATAATTGATAATTACCTAAAGGACAGCAAGTTTGGAAATGGGAGGATTTTTTTCAAAAGCTTTAAAAGAAAACTTATTAGAAAAAGAAGAGGGGGGAAAAAGGGAGACATGCCAGAGCTAGCATTGGCGAAAGAAACCACCAATATTTTTTTTTAAATATAGGCAAAATTCTTTCTCTAGGCCTCAGAAATTCATATATGTCCTCCAAACTCTCCCTTCTTACTGGAATGATGCTCCAAATCTCTAAAATCAAAGATAATGAATTCCTTTTACAAATATGTTATGCCTCACTTTTGTTCAGATGGAGAGAGAGTGTTGAGAACCACAATTATGCAATGTGTCAGTTAACTTGTTAAGTGCACTATGTAAAGGATGTTTTTAAAAATGCAAGGGAAACTTATAAATTCAGAACACAAATAAGATGAATTGACTATTCAGTTCTATTGCTGAGTTGTAATGGAAGATTGTATCCCAGGCACAGGAAGTAGTTTATCATTTAATCTAGAAAAAGATTTCATTAACTATAGTGACACAGAAGAGAAGATTACAAAACATTATTTGTCTTAGTTTTTGATAAAAAATTTCACTAAAATATTACAAAGTATTGTATACTTCTGTTGTCTAACCATTAGAAAATAGTAGGTAGTTATACGAATGAAGTACGTTACAAATGTCAGCTAGGGACTTCCCAGTCACTAAAAATCCTAGTAAGACTGATTTATTCCATAAACCTCTTCCCAGTCATTACCTCTCTCTGTGTACTCAAGATTTTGGTAAATTCTTAGAAAACTTCTATTTTTACATAAGACCTTGCTTTTATATATGTGAGAAAAGGTACCTTTTTGTTTATCAGAGGAAGTCTTCTTTCCAAAAAAAAACTAATTTCACTGTTTTTATCTCAATTTATACATATATTTTATTAAATATCATAAAATGAAATAAAAGTTAGCATTGTTCTCACGCTTTCAATATTATCTTCAAGACTGAGAAAATTGTACTCAAGTTGGCATCTCAGCAACTGAAAAACATTCACTGAATATTGGTGCATATCTTGATATTTTTTGTAGGAAACATGCCTTTGAGGTGACTAGCAAGAAATATTACCAACATTATAAATACCTTCTAACTGAAAAAATATAGCACAAAAATGAAAGATAATATATGGTTATTATAGCATTAGCATTGGCTTTAAGGAAAATTTCTTGCTTAGTGAATTATCTTGGATGAAGAGATTTATTCCACCAGCAAAATAAGTCTAGAGACAATCCATGGTCCTGCTACTCCAGCGTAAAGTTTTATCCTTGAATAACAGGGTCAGGTACATTAAACACTTAAAGCACTATACAAAATTGCTGAACTCTTTTCAGAATTGCTGAATTGTTCAAATTAAAGTGAGGCAGGTGCTATGGTACATAATGTCACTGCCCTCCAAAAGTTTAGCAAGTGAAAAAGTTTCAGTAGTATTTGCTGAAAGAAATAATCAAGACATCAATTGTTACTAAACTACATTAATGAAGATGTGGTGATTATATTTACTATGGACTAAACTGTGTCCTTCCAAACATATGAATGTTGGAGAACTAAGCCCCTGTGTGACTATATTTGAAGATAGGATTTAAAGAAGGTAATTAAGGTTAAATGAGGGCAGGGCCCAGATACAATAGAATCAAAGGCTTCATAAGAAGAATCTCGTTCACTCTGTCTCTGTCTCTCTCTCTCTTTCTCCCACTCTCTCTTTCTCTCTCTCACTTTCTCTCTGTCTCTTTCTCTCTCTCCCCCTTCATGTGCACACACACACACACAGCACACAGCTATATGAGGACATAGCAAGAAGGTGACTGTGCAAAATCCGAGAAGAGAGTTCTCACCAGGAATCAAATCAGTCAGCATCTTGATCTGGAATTTCTAGTATTCAGAACTGTGAGAAAATAAATTTATCTTGTTTGAGCAACTCAATGTCTGAAATTTTATAAAATGATAGGACAAGCAGGCTAAGACGGTATTTATTTCCTAAGTCTTAATTTGCTGAGTAATAGACATGTATGCCTTACTCAGTTTCATACTAAAAGAAATAATAGCAAGATCATAAATCTTAGCAGACCATGAAAAAGGAATCATAATTTTTTTTAACTCAGACTGAATTCATAGTATAGTAGGAGCTATTATCAGAACTACATTCAGTTTTTTGTTGCCTTGAATAAATTTTATTTCCATTCACTGTTTGGGTATAAGTTTCTTTTCCTTCCTAACCTAAAATTCAATCACCAAAAGTTAAGTTACACTGGTTGCCTTAAAATCGGGCCTATATACTAGCTATTTTTATCTAGATGACATACATATTTTTCATATATAGGCTACCTTTTGGAAGAACAGCAATCATTTGAAAGTACAAAATTATTTTTATTTTTTACATAAATTTTGAATAATAAAAATACAGTATTTCATTTGGTGTTGACCAAGGGCCCCCCAATATCGATCATGCAAAGTACTAGAGAGATATATTTTTATAAATAATATGGGTACAAGGGCCCAATTCAAAGTGTGGATGTATTCTAAATTAATAGTACAATTTCCTAAACCATGTAGTTTTTAATCTATATAAAATGTCTGACTCTGGGTCTGTATTAATACCTAACAAATTATCTCATTTCCTATGTCATTTATTTTTTATTGGTATGTATTATTTTAGACATTTATAAGGTATGTGTTAGTATTTACTACATGAATAGAAGTTGTAATGATCAAGTCAGGGCTTTTGGGGTACCCGTTACATTGGGTATGTATAACTTCCTTGTTTTGGGAACATTTCTTCTCAGCTATTTTGAAATATACAACACATTGCTGCTAACAATAGTCACCCTACTTTTTCTTTTTATAAAAATGGTGATGATCTTTTTTTTTTTTTTAATCTTTTTTTTTTTT
>NW_007246477.1:252530-266999 GCF_000164805.1 Carlito syrichta
TCCACTCACCTCAGCCTCCCAAAGGCGCGGGATTACAGGCTGAGCCACCAAGTCTGGCTTGTGATGATCATTTTTATTAAATTAGTTATTTTTTTCTATGGAAAGTATTATCATTTGAATTAAGTAAGATTTATTCTAGAAAGTTAATTTCTTACTGTCATTCTGTATGAAAATACTCATAATTTAATTTTCTGAATGGAAAGAAAATGATTTAGAGAATTGCAAAGTAAAATAGCTTTATGATAATGATTTTCGTTAGATGTAGCATATGTATGCATTTTAATGTAAATATTTTGTTTTATTTTCATATGTATGTATAATCCATACTCTGTAATATTTTCTCAATTAAATGATTCACACGTAAAGTTGGTTCCATGTTTTTACTATTGTGAATAGTGCTGCGATAAACAAACATGTGCAGATGTCTTTTTGGTAGAGTAATTAGTGTTCCTTTGGGTATATTTCCAGGAGTCATATCGCCAAATTGAATAGTAACTTTATGTTCAGTTCTTTAAGAAATATCCAAACAGTTTTCCACAAAATTTATCTAATTTACATTCTCAGCAACCATGTACAATCATTTCCTTTTCTCTGCAGCTTCACCAACACCTGTTGTTTTTTGACTTTGTAACGATGGCCATCCTTACGGTATGAGATGGTATTTCATTGTAGTTTTGAGTTTCATTCCTCTGATGATTAGTGATGCTGAGCATTTTTTTATATGTTTGTTAGCTGCTTGTATGTCTTTCTTTGAGAGGTATCTATTCATGTCTTTTTCCTACTTTTTAATTTTTTTTACTGTCTTTTTGTTTAAGTTCCTTATAAATCCTGCATATTAACCTTTTGTCAGATACAAAGCTTGCAAATATTCTCTTAATGGTTTATTTTGCTGTGCAAAAACTATTTAGTTTGATAAGGTCCTGCTTATCAATTTTAGTGTTTGCTGCATTTGCTTTTGAGGACTGGCCATGAATTCATTGCCTAGGTACATGTCCAGGAGGATTTTTTCTAGGCTTTCTTCTAAGATTCTTATAATTTGAGGTTTCACATTTAAGTGCTTATTAATTTTGAGGTAATTTTTGTATATGGTGATAGGTAGGGGTCCAGTTTCATTCTTCTGCATGTGATAAGCCAGTTTTCCCAACATCATTTGCTAAGTATGACTTCATTTCTCCAAAACGTTTGTTGTTGTTGTTGGCTTTGTCAAAGATGAGTTGATTGAAGGCCCATGGTTTTATTTTTGGATTCTCTATCCTGTTTTATTGCTCTATGTGTTTATTTTTGTGCCAGTACCATCCTGTCTTGATTATTGAAGACTTGTAATGAGTGTGAAATCTGGGAGCGTGAGGACGCCACTTTTTTTTTTTTTCCTGAGGATTGCTTTAGCAATTCAAGCTCTCTTTTGGTTCCATATGAATTTAAGTATTATCTTTTATTGGTCTGTGAAAGGTGTTGCTGAAAAATTCATAGGAATTGTGTTGAATCTATAGATTACTTTGGGTAAAATTAGCATCATGTTGATATTGATTATTTCAATCCAAGAGCACAAAATGTTCTTCCATTTGTTTGTGTCATCTATGATTTCTGTAAGTAGTGTTTTGTAGTTCTCACTGTAAAGAACTTTTACGTTTTTGGTTAGATAAATACCATGGTATTTATGTGGGGGGGGAGGCTATTGTGGGATTGTGTTTTTGATTTGGTTCTCAACCTGCTTGTTGCTGATGTATAGAAATGAAAGTGGATTTTACACGTTAATTTTGTACCCCAAGACTTTACTGAAGCCTTTTATCACTGCAAGGATTTTTGGCAGACTCTCTAGTGTTTTCTCATTACAGATATCACTACAAAGCAGTATAATTTCACTTCCTCTTTCTCTATTTGAATACCTCTAATTTATTTATTAAATTTCATTTATTATAAAGATGTGTAGTACAATAGGGGATTAACCACATAAGTAGGCTGCATGTAGGTGAAGTTTGAGCTTCTAAATGGACCTCCTTCCCCTGCTAATGAAACAAGTACACTTTGTGGTATGACATGCCCCTCAACCTCCTCCCTTCCTCCCTCCCCTAGCAGTGCCCAATGATTGCAAATCCCTCCTTTTTGCTAATGTGATTAATATTCAGGTCCTACATATGAGTGACAACAAGTGATATTCAGTTCTTTGTTTCTGTGATAGATCATTTAGTGTGATGTTCTCCAACTCCATCCAATTTGCTGTGAAGTCTATGATTTTGTTCTTCCTGGCTGTGTAATATTTTATCATGCATATGTACCCCATTTTCTTTATCCAGTCTACTTTTGATGGGCAGTAGTGTTGATTTCATGTCTTTGCTATTGTGGACAGTGCAGCAACAAACGTGTGTGCAGGTGTCTTTTTTGTGGAATAATTTATGTTCCTCCAACTCACAGAATGGGAAAAAATATTTGCAAATTATGTACCTGACAAAGGTCTAACATCCAGGATCTACAAAGAATACTAATAAAGTGAAAGAAAAAAACAAATTCATTAAATACTGGGCATGGGGCATGAACTTTTCAAAAGAAGACATGCAAGCAGCCAACAGACACATAAGAGAATGCTCAACTTCACTAATCATCAGAGAAATTCAAATTAAAACTATAATCAGGCCGGTCTTGGAGGCTCAGTCTGTAATCCCAGCACTTTGGGAGGACGAGGCAATTGGATTGCCTGAGCCCATGGGTTCGATACCAGCCCGGGCAACTTGCCGAGACCTCGTCTCTACAATATTCAAAAATTATCCAGGCAAGGTAGCATGCGCCTGTAGTTCCAGCTACTTGAATGGTTAAAGCAGAAGGATTGTCAGAGCCCATGGGTTCAAGACCCCAGCCCAGGAAACTTGGTGAGACCTCATCTCTACAATAAATCAAGAAATTATCCAGGTGTGGTAGCACGTGCCTGTAGTTCCACATACTTGGAAGGCTGAGGTAGCAGTATTGCCAGAGCCCAGCAGGTTGATGCTGGGTGGCTGTGATTATGCCACTGAACTCAAGCCTGGGCAACAGAGTGAGACTTCAACTCAAAAAAACAAAAAAACAAACAAAATAAACCAAACCTACAGTCAGATACTACTTAACTCTGGTAAAGATGGTCAACATTAATATGTCAGAAAACAACAGATGATGGCACAGGTACAAAAAAAAGGAATGCTTCTTCAGTATTGGTGGGAGGAATGCAAGCTAGTTCTACCTCTATGGAAAGCTGGATGGTGACTTCTAAAATAATTAAAAATTGACCTTCCATGGACACCTGTCATTTCTCCTTCCTGATTGTTGTGGCTAGTACTTCCACTGAAGTGTCATATAGGAGTTGTGAGAGTTGGCATCCTTGTCTTTTTTCACTTCTTAGGAAGAATGCTTCCAGCTTCTGCCTGTTGAGTACTGTATGATGTTGGTTGTGAGTTTGTCATAGATGACTCTTATTATTTTGAGAATTGTTCCTTCAATGACTAGGTATTTGATAGTGCGTATTAAGAAGGGATATTAGGCCGGGCTCGGTGGCTCAGCCTGTAATCCCATGCCTTTGGGAGACTGAGGTGAGTGGATTGCCTGAGCCCGTAAGTTCGAGACCTGCCTGGGCAACTTGGCGAGACCTCATCTCTACAATAAATCAAAAATTAGCCGGGTGTGGTAGCGCGCCTGTAGTTCCAGCTACTTGGAAGACTGAGGTGGAAGGATCACCGGAGTCCAGCAGGTTGAGGCTGTGGTGGCCGGGAGCAGCCACTGCACTCCAGTCTGGGTGACAGAGTGAGACTCCAACTCAAAAAAAAAAAAAAAAAAAGAAGGGCTATTAGAATTTATCAAGTGCTTTTACTGTGTCTGTTGAGATATTCATTTCATTCTTAGTTTTATATCTGCTTATATTGAAGTGCATTTATTGATTTTTATATGTTGAACCAGCCTGCATCCCAGGAATGATGCCCACCCTATCACAGTGGATGATTCTTATAATGTGCTGTTGGGTGCATTTTGCTAGTATCTGGTTGAGAATTTGTGCAACTATTTCATCAGTGAAATTGGCCTGAATTTCTTTCTTGTTGGGTATTTACCAGTTTTGCTTATCAGGATGATATTGACTTCATAGAATGAGCCAAAAAGGATTTCTACCTTCCTTGGAAGTATTTCTCAATTGCTAGGAATACGTTTAATATAATCATATTATAGCAGGTCTTCCTTATATGTCTTGTATAATTCAGCGGAGGAACCATCTGGCATTTCCTTTTGTTGGTCAGGAAGTTTTCTTATGACTGAATCAGTTTATAGGTTATTATTGGTAGTTTTAGGGTTTCAATTTCTTCCTTTTTCAATCTTATGTGCTACCAGGGATTTCTCCATTTCCTCTAGACTTTCTATCTCACATACAGATGTTTGTAGTAATCATTGATAATCTTTTGTATTTTTTCAGGGTCAGTTGTAACATCACATTTTCATTTCTAATTGTATTCTAATTTTCTCTCTCTTTTTTTGATTAATCTGGTCAGGGGTCTGTCAATCTTACTTATCCTTTCAAAGAACCATTGCTTTTGACGTGTTTATCCTTTGTACAAATTTTGTGGTCTCAATTTCATTCAGTTTTGAATTTATTTTGGTAGTTCCATTCTTCTACTTGTTTGAGAATTGAAATTGGTCTTGTCTTTCCAGATCCCTTAGATGCAATGATAGCCTGTTTACTTGAGATCTCTTTTTTTGAGGTGTGCATGTAACTTCCCTCTCAGTATCATTTTTATGGTATTCCACAGATTTTTGATATGTTGTGTCTTTGTTTTTATTTGTTTCTAAAAATCTTTCAATTTCTGTCTTGATTACTGTGTTAACTCAAAAGTCATTCAGAGGTACGTTGTCTAATTTCCATGTATTTGTGTTTCATGGTAGGTTCCTGTTATTGATGATATTTATTTTTATTCTGTTGTGGTCTGAGAAGATTTTTGGTAAGATTTCAATCTTTTGCAATTTGTTCACACTTGATTTATGTCTGAGTATGTGACCAATCTTAGAGTATGTTCCATGTGCTAATGAGAAGAATGTATATTCTGTGGTTGTTAGGTAAAATGTTCTGTAGATGTTTATTCAGTCTGATTAGTCCAGTGTAGAGTGTAAATTCTAGAGTTCTTTGTTAGTTTTCTGCCTTGGTGATCTATATACATTTGTTAGTGGGGAACTGGAGTCACTGACCATTATTGAATGGCTTTCTATGCTCTCTCTTTGATTAATTAACAATTGCTTTTGTTGTTTTTATCAATATTTTTTATTATGATGTTGTGGGGTACAGTTAAGGGTTAGGTAAACAATTACATTTCATTCAGGCACCCTGTTGATAAGAGGTGTTTCCCCATCCCCAGACAGGTATTTGCTACTATTAATCCCATCTCCCCCCACCATAGTTTCCCAGCACCGTCAGTCATTTTCTTATAGTATTACATTGGATGTTCAAGGTCCACTATATGAGTGAGAACATGTGATACTCGGATCTTTGTTTCTGTCAGAGGTCACTCAGTATTACAGACTCTAGCTCCACCCAGGTTGCTGTGAAATTCATGATTTTGTTCTTTTTTATGGCTGTGTAGTATTCCATTGTGTATATGTACCACATTTTTTAATCCAGTCCTCTTTTGATGGGCAGCATGGTTGTTTCCAGGTTCTTGCTATTGTGAACAACGCTGCGATAAACATACGTGAGCAGGTATCTTTTTTATAGAGTGATTTGAGTTCTTCAGGATATATTCCCAGTAGGGGGATTGCAGGGTCATATGGGAGGTTGATATTTAGAGCTTTTAGGAATCGCCACACTGCTTTCCACAGAGGTTGCACTAGTTTACACTCCCACCAACAGTGTAGAAGTGTTCCCTTTTCACCACACCCTCTCCAGCAACTGTTATTTTTTGAGTTGTTGATGATTGCCATTCTGACTGGAGTTAGGTGGTATCTCAGTGTGGTTTTGATTTGCGGCTCCCTGATGATTAGTGAGGTTGAACATTTCTTCATGTTGGCTGCTCGGATGTCTTTCTTTGTGAAGTGTCTGTTCATATATTTTGCCCATTTTATAATGGGGTTGTTTGTTTTTTTCTTTTCAGCACATTTGAGTTCCTTGTAGATCCAGGATGTTAAGCCTTTGTCAGACCTGGAGTTGGCAAGTACTTCTTCCCAGTCTGTAGGTTGTCTCCCTGCTCTCTTTATGGTTTCTTTGGCTTTGCAGAAGCTTGTCAGTTTAATAAGGTCCCACTTGTCTATCTTCTCTCTTATGACCTGTGGGTTTCGGGTTCTGGTCAGGAATTGGATACCAGTTCCGATTTCCATGAAGGTATTTCCTTCCTTTTCTAAGGTTCTTATGGTTTGAGGTTTTACATTTAGGTCTCTGATCCATTTGGAGTTAACTTTTGTGCATGGGGATAGATAGGAGTCCTGTTTCAATCTTCTGCATGTGGTCAGCCAGTTTTCTCAGCACCATCTACTGAATAGGTTCTCCTCTCCCCAGTGGTAGGTGGTGGAGGCTTTTGTCAAAGATGAGTTGGTTGAGAAATTGAGGTTTTGCTTCTGGAATCTCAATTCTATTCCATTGATCTATATGCCTGTTCCTATACCAATACCAAGCTGTTTTGATGATTGTAGCTTTATAGTAAAGTTTGAAGTCTGGTAATGTGATACCACCTGTTTTGCTTATTTTGCTGAGGATTGTTCTGGCTATTCTTGGACGTTTGTGTTTCTATATGAATTCCTATGTTGTTTATTCTAGGTCTGAGAAGAATGATACTGGTAATTTAATGGGTATTGCATTGAATTTGTAGATTGCCTTAGGTAAGATGGACATCTTTACAATGTTGATTCTTCCAATCCATGAGCATGGGATATTTTTCCACTTGTTTGTGTCATCTTTGATTTCTTTGAACAATGTTTTGTAATTTTCATTGTAAAAGTCTTTTACATCTCTGGTTAGGAAGATGCCAAGGTATTTCATTTTTTTTTTGTGGCTATTGTGAATGGAATTGTGTTTTTTATTTGGGTTTCTGTTTGTTTATTATTGGTGTAGAGAAATGCGATTGTCTTTTGTACATTTATTTTGTATACTGAGACTTTGTCAAAGGCCTTTATCAGTGTAAGGAGGTTTTCGACAGATTCTCTTGTGTTTTCCAGGTACACAATCATATCATCTGCAAAGAGAGATAACTTGACTTCCTCTTTTCCTATTTAGATACCCCTGATTGCCTTCTCTTCTCTGATTGCTCGAGCCAGGACTTCCAGTACTATGTTGAACAGGAGGGGTGAGAGTGGACATCCTTGTCTTGATCCAGTTTTCAGGGGAAATGGTTCCAATTTTTGTCCATTTTTTGTCCAATTTTTGTCCATAGGAGTATGCTGGCTGTGGGTTTCTCATAGATGGCTTTCACTATTTTGAGGTATGTTCCCCGTATGCCTAGATATTCAAGGGTTTTTAACAAGAAGGGATGCTGGATTTTATCAAAAGCTTTTTCTGCATCTAATGATATAATCACGTGGCTTTTGTTTTGACATCTGTTGATGTATTTAATTACATTTATGGTTTTACGAATGTTAAACCAGCCTTGCATCCCAGGAATGAAGTCTACTTGGTCATGATGGATGATTTTTGAGATGTATTGCTGAATCTGGTTTGCTAGGATCTTGTTGAGAATTTTAGCATCTATGTTCATCAAAGATATTGGCCTATAGTTCTCTTTCTTTGTGGTATCTTTACCTGGCTTCGATATCAATGTGACGTTGGCTTTGTAAAATGATTTGGGGAGAGTTTCATCTTTTTCAATCACCTGAAATACCTTCAGTAGGATTGGTATCAGCTCCTCCTTAAATGTCTTGTAGAATTCTGCTGGAAAGTCAACTGGACCAGGGGTTTTTTTTGTAGGAAGTTTTCTTATTAAGTAGTTGATTTCCTTGATTGTTATTGGTCTATTTAGGGTCTCAGTTTCTTCTTGTTCCAACCTAGATATGTTGTGTGAAGTCAGAAAGTCCTCCATTTCCTTAAGGTTTTCAAGTTTGTTTCCATACAAGTGTACATAGTAGTTTCTAATGATCTTTTGTATTTCTTCAGGGTCAGAAGTGACTTCATCTTTTGTGTTTCTGATTGTGCTTATTTGGTTTTTTTCTCGTTTTTTCTTGGTCATTCTAGCTAGGGGACCATCAATCTTGTTTATCCTTTCAAAGAACCAGCTTTTTGTTTCATTGATTTTTTTGTATTATCTTTTTGTCTTCTATGTCCTGGATTTGGGCTTTATTTTGGTGATCTGGATTCTTCTGCTGAAATTAGGGTTTTTGTGGTCTTGCTTTTCCAGCTTCTTTAGGTGGCTTGTTAGGTTGTGAATTTCTGTTCCTTCCATTTTCTTCATGTGTGTTTGTAGGGATATAAATTCCCCTCTTACTACAACTTTCAAGGCATCCCAGAGATTTTGGTAAGATGTTTCTTCATTTTCATTTGTTTCCAAGTATCTTTTGATTTCTGTTTTGATTTCATCATTGACCCAGGAGTTGTTTAGCATCATGCTGTTTAGTGTCCACGTCCTTGTGGGTTTTGGGGGGACCTTGTTGGTGTAAATGTTTATTTTTATTCCACTGTGGTCTGAGAAGGTGCATGGCAGAATTTCAGTCCTTTTAAATTTGCTCATGCTTGATTTGTGTACAATTATGTCTTCGATCTTAGAATATGTTCCTGCGGTGATGAGTAGAATGTGCATTCTGTGGCCTTTGGATGGACTGTTCTGTAGGTATCAATTAAGTCCATTTGGCCTAGAGTCTCATTGAGTTTCCGGTCCTCCTTGCTGATATTTTGTCCTGACGATCTGTCTAGAGTAGTGAGTGGAGTATTAAAGTCCCCAGTTATGATGGTGTTAGAGTCAATATCTTTCTTTAGTTTTCCTAGAAGTTGCTTTATGAAAGTTGGCGCACCTATGTTGGGTGCATATATGTTTAGGATAGATATTTCTTGCTGATGGGATGAACCTTTTATCATTATGTATTGGCCCTCTGTATCTTTTTTAATTTTTGATAGCTTAAATGGTATTTTGTCTGAAATTAGGATCATGATTCCTCCTTTCTTTTGTGTTCCATTCGCCTGAAAATTTGTTTCCCACCATCTTACTTTGAGTCTGTGTATGTCCTTTCTTGTGAGATGGGTCTCTTGAAGGCAGTATATTGTTGCCTGGCAATATTTTATCCATTTTTCCACTCTATGTCTTTTCAGTGTGCATTTAGTCCATTCACATTCAGGCTAATTATTGAAATGTGAGAGTTCATCCCTATCATAGCATTCTTATAGAGTTGTAGTTCTTCACTTTTTTTTTTTTTTTTTTTGTCTTTCTTTTGGTTTTGGGGTTGGTTCATGTATATTTTATTCTTTTCCCTGTACTCTTGTGAAGAACGTTGCTCTTTTTCCTTTTCTTCTGTGTTTAGTACTTTCTTAAGTGTTTCATGTAGAGATGGTTTGGTGGCAGTATAAGTACTTGGGGATTGGATATCTGGGAAAGATTTTAATTCTCCCTCACTGATGAAGCTTAGCTTGACCGGGTAGGTTATTCTTTGTTGAAATTGTTTATCTTTTAGGACTTTGAAGATAGGGCTCCAAGCTCTCCTAGGCTGCAGGATTTCTGTAGATAAGTCTGCTGCTATTCTGATTCGTCCTCCATGGTAGGTGATCTGGCCTTTTTCTCTTGCTGCCTTTAGTATTTTTTCTTTTATGCCTATTTTGTTTAGGTGAATTATTATGTGTCTAGGAGTTGGTCTTCTCATTTGTTGTCTTGCAGGGGTTCTCTGAATCTCTTGTGTTTGAATTTTTCATCACTGATTAGATAAGGGAAGTTTTTTTGAATGATCTCATGGAAAGTTTGTTCCAATGTGGTCTCTGTCTCTCTTTCTGCCTCAGGGAGACTGATTACTCTTAGATTAGGCCTCTTGAGGTAATCGCTCATCTCTTGAAGGTTTTGTTCTGTCTTTTTGAGCTCATTTTCTGTGTTTTTAAGAGTTTGGATTATTTCTATATTTTGGTCCTCAAGCTCTGAGATTCTTTCTTCTGCTTGGGTAAATCTGCTTTCCATGATTATCAGTTTGTTATTTATTTCATTCACAGTATTCTTTATTACTGCTATCTCAGATATCAGCTCCTTCCTAGTTTCTTCTTGTCTCCTCAATTCTTTTTAATCTCTCCATTATTGTCTTGTAGTTTGAGACCCTTCATTCTGGGGACTTTTCATTGTTTGCATTCCAAAGTCAGTTTTCTCAGTTTCTGCCCTCCCAGGGGTCTGGGAGAGACCCATACTCTTCTTTTGATTTTTCTTCATTTGTGTAGATTTTTCTCTCTGTCCCCCTTTTCCTCCCCTTCCTCAATTCTGTTTTTGAGGGAAGGTGGGGTTGCTTTTATTTCTCTTTTGCAATGTCCTGTTCTTCCTTATGAGGGTCTTCTGGCTTTGTTCACTTTTAAGATTGGAGCATAGGCTGCAATCTGTACTTTTTGCAGTTTTGAGATTTAATTGAGAGGGAAGCTGTGGTTCAGAATGCTGATTCTAGCATCCACGAACAGGTGTATGAGCACACTGGAACCTATTTCCCTCTGCCTTACAATCTGTCTATTCAGCAGTATGTAGTCTTGGCCCCTAGATTTAAAAAGTGGGGTATAAAAGAGGAAAATAATAGAGAAAGGGGGGTCAATACGGAGTTAGAAAGAGAAGAGTGAGAGGGAAAACAGATATATATACCAACTATCAGGTGAGAAAGAGACACAAGGCCAGAAAGAAGTGAAGAAAGACACGTAAGAAAGATTCCCTAAAGAGTACTGATAGCTACACAGAGACAGGCCAATAAAATCAAGAAACAGTGTATGTCAGAAGGTAAACAACAAACATGATCAAAACCAACAGTTATAATGATAAAATCATAAGTCAAAATAAGTGATCAGACTGAAGTCACTTCTCTGATCTCCGATTCTGGGCGCTCCCTTTTGTTTTTCATTGCAGCATAGGGGTGGGGCTTTGTCTCCTGTTTCTCGCCGTTGCCTTAGGAACTGAGGTAAAGCTTGTTGATAGGTGGGCGGGGCAATGGAAGTCTCTACCTGGAGAATGGCGAGGCAGTTTATGCAGATCTGTTTTTCTCCACTTGTCTGGGTCCCCCAGCTTGGGGTCTCAAGCTGAGTGCCTCAGCCAGGGTGGGCCCGGAGTTCCAGAGCTCCAAAGCTCCAAAGGGCAGGCGGTAAGTGGCGAGAGTGGCCCTGGGCCCCACACAGGGTACTTCAGTCAGGAATGGGACTGGTATCTCTGAAGGATGGGTGCCCAGAGCCTCCCTGTGTGACCGGAGGCTTGGTGCCAGGTGCCATACTGGGGATGATGTAGCCAGGAAGGGAACTGGAGGGAACTGGAACCCAAGACTCCCATACATGCAGTGGAACAGCAGCAGCAGGGGGCCGCAATATCTGGCTCTGTGGGACCGAAAGTCCCCGGGCCTCACACCAGCATGGCTGGTGGTGGGTTGGGGGGTGGGGGAAGAGAAGTAATAGCCTTTTTGGGAACTGGGAACTCATGTTTGGAGAATCTCATCAGTTCACCTATGCCATTGCCATCTTGTTCCCTATAGGTCCAATTAACAATTGTATAATAAATCTGGGTGTTCTTATGTTGGCTGTGCATACATTCAGGATGGATATTTCTTGCTGGTGAATTATGTAGTGTCTTTTACTGTCCTTTTTAACTTTTATTGGTTTAAAGCTTTTTTCTGATATAAGAATAGCTACTTCTGCTCTTTTACTGTTTTTTATTTGCCTAGATTTTTCTCCAGCCCTTTACCTTGAGCCTGTGTTTACCATTTGCAGTGAGATGAGTTTCCTGAAGGTAGCATAAGGATGGATCATGCTTTTGTATCCAATTTGCCATTCTGTGCTTTTTAAGTGCCATGTTCAACTTGTTCACATATATATAAATTAATTATTTATGCATACATTTTTCTTTCATACTGATATTAAGTAGTTGGTTTAAATTCTAGCTTTTGTGGTTGATTTTTATAGTTTGTAAACTCTGAGCTTGCCTTTGCCATCTTGTTCCCTATGGGTAGAATGGTTCTTTCATTTCTGTTCTTAGAACTTTCTTAAGCATCTCCTGAAGGGCTGACCTGGAAGTGATATAAGCTCTTCTGGGAAGGATTTCAAATCTCCTTCATTAAAAAAGTTAAGTTTGGCAGTGTATGAGAGTATGGCTGGAATTTTTTTTTCTTTAAGAATTTTAAATATGGGTCCCCAGACTCTTCTGAATTAAAAGGCTTCTGCTGAAAAATCTGTTGCAAATTCTGATGGGTCTTCCTTTTGTAATCTGTCCCTTCTTTTCTGCCTTTAGGGCTTTTATTTCATGCTTATCTTGGTGAGTTTGATATTATGTAACTTGTGGATGGTTTTCTCATGTAATATTTTGTAGGAGTTCTCTGAATCTCTTGTGTCTGAGTGGTTACCTCTCCAGTGAGATAAGGTAAGTTTTCTTAAATGACATTTGTAAGACTTGTTGCAGGGTTTTCTAAGTTTCCTTTTCTTTCTCAGGAATGTCAATCAACCATAGATCTGATCTCTTTATATAGTCTTCACATAAGACTTCACATAGGCTTTGCTCGGTTTTTATAATTCTTTTCTCCTTATTTTTTTCATACTAGGTTATCTCAATGATATGATCTTCAAGTTCAGAAATTCTTTTTCTACTTGGTTGGTTCTGCTATTAGACCTTGATATTGTATTTTGAAATTCCAGGAGATAACTCTTCATTTCCAGAAGTTCAGTTTGGTTCATTCTCAGAATAACTAAGTCAGCTTTTACTTTCTGCACTGTTTTCATTACCTGGTTAATCAGAGTATACACTTTCTCCTTGATCTCATTGAGTTTCTTTGCTTCTATAGTCTGAAATCTATGCCTGATGTCTGTCATCAGGAGCAAGATATTTTGGATAGGTTCTATTGCTTGGATTCTATATTTATGGATTGAAAGATGCAATATTGTTAAAATGACAATATTGCCCAAAGTGATCTATAGATACAATATAATCCTATTAGAATCTCAACAATTTATTTTAAATAAATAGATAAAACTATCCTAAAGTTTTCATGGAAACTCAAGAGACCCTATATAGCAAAAGAAATCTTTAAGAAAAAGAAAGAAGATGAAAGACTAACACATTTTATTATTTACTTATGAAGTGATAGTAGGCAAAAGAGTATGGTATTGGCATAAAGACAGACACAGAGAAATGTAGTAGAATAGAGAACCCAGATATAAACTTTCACATGTATGACCAAATTACTTTTTACAGGGATACCAATACTATTCAATAGGGGGAGGCACAGTCTTTTCAAGATTTGCAAATATTTTGTACCATTTTGTGGGTGGTTTCTTATTCTGTTAACAGTGTCATTTGATGAATAGTTCAGCCTGTAATCCCGTGCCTTTGGGAGGCTGAGGTGAGTGGATTGTCTGAGCCCGTGGGTTCGAGACCTGCCTAGGCAACTTGGCGAGACCTCATCTCTACAATAAATCAAAAAATTAGCCGGGCATGGTAGCGTGTGCCTGTACTTCTAGCTACTGGGAAGGTTGTGGTGGAAGGACCACTGGAGCCCAGCAGGTCAAGGCTGCGGTGGCCAGGAGCGGCCACTGCACTCCAGTCTGAGCAACAGAGTGAGACTCCAACTCAAAAAAAAAAAATTTTTCATGAAGTCAAATTTGTCATTTTTAATTGCCTATGCCTTTGATATCTCATCCAATAAATTATTTCTAAATCCAATATAATAAACTTTTATATTCAATGTTTTCTTTCAAGAGTTTTGTTACTTTAGATCTTACATTTAGGTTTTTGGTCTATTTTGAGTTAATTTTTTATACGGTGTTAGGTATGGGTTCAACTTCACTTTTTTTTCCATTTTGATATTCAGTTTTCTCAGCACCCTTTGGACAACATCAAGAAGAACAAACTATGCATTGTGAGAGTTCAAGAAAGTTGTATGAAGTATCTTTGCAGAAAATTTCCCAAATCTGCTGAAAAGCATTAATATAAACATCTAAGAAGTTCAACACCCGTGTAAAATAAACTCACAAAGACCCACACAGAGAAACATTGTAATCACAGTTTTGAAAGTCAAAGACAAAAGAGAATTTTGAAAGCAGCAAGAGAGAAGCAACTTGACACAAAGGATCCTCATTAACATTATGAGGATATTTATTTCTGATCAGAAACTTTAGTGGCCAGAAGGCAATGGGCCAATATATACAAAGTCTAAAAATAAAATAAAATAAAAATAAACTCTGTAAACCAAGATTCTGTATCTGTCAAAACTGTCCTTCAAAAGCAAAAAAAATTATCACTGCAAATTATTTATTTATTTATTTATTTATTTTTTTGAGTTGGAGTCTCACTCGGTCGTCCAAACTGGAGTGCAGTGGCTGCTCCCGGCCACCGCAGCCTTGACCTGCTG